>NW_027531508.1:489196-696187 GCF_008692635.1 Crocuta crocuta | reverse complement strand
ATCCCAATTAAAACATCTTAATATTTTAGAGTTTTTATCTTACTTTTCAAACTCAGAAAAGTTATTATGCTTACAGCTAATCAAATTTGATTATAAATCAAATTTATAGTTAATCAAATTATTGACTTTATTTGTAAAGCTCTGTGCTTCTGTTCTTTCTCATATCCTGTACCTGCTCTCTGAATTTCCTTATCTTTTTTTTAGGTGGATTTATTTATTTTGAGAGACAGTGTGTGTGTGTAGGAGAGGGCCAGAGAGAGACACAAGAGAGAGAGAATTCCAGGCAGGCCCTATACTCTGTCAGCACAGAGCCCAATGTGGGGCTCAATTTCAGAAACCATGAGATCATGACCTGACTAGAAATCAAGAGCAGATGCTTAACTGACTGAGCCACCCAGGTGCCCCTGAGTTTACTTACCTTTTTAATCAAGTGCAGTTTTCATGAGTTATTTTAGTGCTAAATTCATTATTACAGTATCTTGAAAAAGATTAATTCCCCTCACTGTCAAGTAACAATTAAGCTAAATATAAAAACATAAGCTATATAAACTTAGGAGAGTTTCTTAACTTCCCAGCGCCTCAATTTTCTTTTTTGTATCTTATAAAACATACAAATTATTTACAACACAGAGTAAATCCAGTGTAACAGTTAACTGTCATTATTATTTGAAGCAACTAAAATGTTTTCTTCTGGAAATTACTGTCACTAATGATACTCATCATTCACATGAATATGTTTTTGTTTTTTCTTTTCTAGTAGAGTTTAAGATTGTGTCTTTTGTCTTCATTTCTCGTAATTTTGCTACAGTGTTTCTTGGTATGCCTTTACTTTTATGTTAAAAAATGCAGCTAGGTACTTGAAATAAACTTTTTACTAGAAAATTCTTGTCCCCCTTTAAGTCTAGAAAAGTCTCAGCAATTATTTCTTCAAATATATATTGTCATTATTTATGCAGTTCATTATTTCCAAATATCTTACTAGATAAATTCTGGTGTTCTCTGTCGGTCCTTCATGCCTCTTAAGTGTTCTTTTGTATTAAAAAATTAAAAACTTACCATGTTTTTATTTTAAAAATATCACTTTATGGTGTGTTTTTAGGAAGCTTCAGTAATACCTTTTAGTCCATTCATTTCTTTGTTACTGTGTTCACTCAAAATTTAATTTTTTTAATTTTTAAATAAATGTATAATTTTATTTTCTAATATTTTAAATGATAATATTTCAATTTCAAATATTTATTTTCAAATATTTTAAATGAATGCATATCTTATCAACCTAGTTTAGGGTAATTGTTGTCTGTATTTGTTTAACTTTTTGTACTTCTTATGGAAAAGTCAGGTCTTCGTTTTATTGCACTGACCATAATAAAATATTTATTTCATACTTTTAAAAACTGTTTGCATGCAATTAATTTTAGCTGTAGTGAGTTAATATTCTGCTTTTTGTTTTTGGTGCTATATTACTTCACGTATTTTAGCATTTTTGTCTACAAATTCATTTTAAGTAGAGGTTTTCTTTTGTTTATATTTGTAAATTTTCTCTCTTTCTCTCTCTCTTTTTTCTTCTGTGATAATTCCACATAAGCAGGTGATATTGCAGTTATTTCTACTACCCATCCAGTCCCTCTTTCCATAACTAGATCTTACAAATCTGTTGCCAAACCCAAGTTCAGCCATGCATTGCCTGAAAGATCATTACTCAAGACACAAGTTTTGACTGGAAAGGAATTTGAGCTTTATTCAGGAGGCCAACAACCTGGGAAGAAGGCAGTGTCTCATCCAAAAGCCAACTATGAGCTTTCTGCCTGGTCCAGAGGTTTTTAATGGGTTTAGGATAGCTAATCAGCAAAGAGAAAGCAGTGGCCTACAGCACTTCTTGATTATGTACAGACTCAATGAAGCCACTACAGATGTTACTCCGTGCTCCAGTCTTGGGCAAGTGGATCCAGTTCTTGTTTCGTGATGTATAGGAGTACTCTGTTCTTTCTGCAGAGGAGGGTAAGGTCTATAAATACATCTTTATATTCAGTAAAAGAAAGAAAAACATTTTGCTCAAAAAAGTGCTAGGCTAGGGGCACCTGGGTGGCTCAGTCGGTTAAGCATCTGACTCTTAATTTTGGCCCACAGTTTGTGAGAATGAGCCCCACATGGGGCTCTGCACTGACAGTGTGGAGCCTGCTTGGGATTCTCTGCCTCCCTCTCTCTCTGCCCCTCCCTCGCTCATGCTCTCTTTCTCTCTCAAAATAAATAAATAAACATTTAAAAAAAAATTTTAGGCTAATCAGAATGCCAAGGTGGCTTCAAACAGACTTGCTGACCTCTGGCCTGGGAACAGTTCTTGGTCCTTCACTCCTCAAGGCTAGTGGTTGCAAATCTCAAAGAAAGTAAGCTAGTTCTGTTACAGGAAGATCTTGTTACATCAGCAAGTGAAGAATGAGTTAACTCGAAGCAAGTTAACCCTTAAGCCCAGTTGGAGTGCAGTTACAATTCCAGCCCAGGTTCCTATTGCCTTGTGGTGCTACTGTGAATGTGGCATATGCAGCATGGATCCATGGAGCGAGCTCTTGCAGATTCTGATGGAAAGAAGCGCGCCAGATTTCCTTTGTCTCTCTACTGTGTGTGTGCCTCTGTGTGTGTGTGTGTGTGTGTGTGTGTGTGTGGTTTAGTTCATTTCGCATAATGAAAATAGACACAGGTTTTGGTTTTCCTCACCTTCTGTAATAATTGAGGGTTCCAGGAAAAGTCCAGACTCAGTCCCTAGTTTTAAGACATTAGTCTGGCCTCAGTCCTCTGTTTTACAGAGAGCGCTTTCAGTCATCCTTAGCCCATATGAGCCAAACCCTAGCTATCTCTCCATGCTTCTAGTTGTGGGGCGGCCCTCCATGACAGTTGTTTAATATTTTCTGGTTCTTTTCTGTGTCTCAGTTACAGAGTTTTTTTTCTTTTTACTTTACCTGAGTCATTTGATTTATTCATCATTATTTTATCTAGCATTGCTGTGTTTGGTAAAAAGGGGGTTTCAAGGCATAAACTTTGCTCCCTAGGTCATCTTCTCCAAAAGCCAAGATGCAAGGATATATATATATATCCTTGTGCTGGATGCATGCATATATTATCACCATTTCCCCCCGATGCATCATATTTATATAAACTCCACGTTACACCCATTTCCATTAACCTTAGACCTCCTTATTAACCCAAAGGTGGCAGTTTAAAAAACAAATGCCCTTATATAACGTTCACACAAATAACTTGTAATGTTTAATTAAACTAAATTGTTATCGGCAGACGTCATCTTTCAACAACCATGTATTGGGAGCTTTAACTTTTGAAAATTATCTGCAAGATTGATTTGACTTTTAAGGCAGTATGTGAGTTTCTCATTAGCCTTATTATTTATATATATAATATGTATTATATATTATATATATATATATACTTCTATATATAAAAGAAGTATTGATCTCAGTGATTAAAGTCCTAGATATCTTGGTAATCTCAAGGGAAATAATCTAGTGGTGAGGTCTGAATTTTGTCATTCCATCCAGGAGGTCACTATCTTCATGTACATATGCAGTGCTGCCTCTTCCTTAAAGAATTTGGGAATGATGGGGGCACCTGGGTGGCTGAGTCAGTTAAGCATCTGACTTCAGCTCAGGTCATGATCTCACAGTCTGTGAGTTCGAGTCCCATATCAGGCTCTGGGCTGACAGCTCAGAGCCTGGAGCCTGATTCAGATTCTGTGTCTTCCTCTTTCTCTGCCCTTTCCCTGCTCACACTCTGTCTCTCTCTCTCTCTCAAAAATAAATAAGCTTAAAAAAAAAGAATTTGAGAATGAGAAATGTTTGTTTCACCATAAAAGTCAGCAACAATAATAATTATTGGGAACTTACCATGTGCCAGACAGTGTTCTAAGTGTTTAAGATAAATTAATGCATTTAATCCTCATGACAATATTAGGCATAGATCTCATCATTAGCCTTCTTTCAAAGAGAAAAACAAAATGACACAGAATGGTTAAGTACCTTGCAAATGTCACTCAGCCAGTAAATGATAGAGCTGATATTTGAGGCTATGTGAGCTGGGGCCTATATTCATAGCTAATATTCTCTGCTGTCTTTCAGTGATTATGGTAGACTTATGGACACATTGTAAGGTCACCTAAAATTATTCACAAATTCATATCATCCTTTTGAATGAGAGCAAGACCTGTGACTTATGTCTAACCAATAGCACAGGGCAAAGATGACAAAAGTTCACTCCCACGCTCAGCTTGCATCATGCAAGATGCTGTCTCAGCAACTAGAGCAATAGACTTCTATCGACTTCAAACGTGCAAGCAGCTATGAAGGGCACTACCAGNTAGACTTATGGACACATTGTAAGGTCACCTAAAATTATTCACAAATTCATATCATCCTTTTGAATGAGAGCAAGACCTGTGACTTATGTCTAACCAATAGCACAGGGCAAAGATGACAAAAGTTCACTCCCACGCTCAGCTTGCATCATGCAAGATGCTGTCTCAGCAACTAGAGCAATAGACTTCTATCGACTTCAAACGTGCAAGCAGCTACCAGTGCTGCACTGGCACTACCACTGGAGATGGTCACAAGGAAGGAAAGTGTATAAACTCTAAGAGCTTACAGCCTCAGTCCTACAACCAATAGGAACTGAATTCTGCCAACAACTGCGTTAGCCTGGAAGAGAACACTGAACCTCAGGGGACCCCACAGCAGTAGCTGACAACTTGAATGCAGCTATAAGACCCTGAGCAGGGAGCCAAGTTAAGGGCGCCCAGACTTCGGACACACACACAAAAAATGTGACATAGTAAAAGTGTATTGTTTTAAGCCACTGTTTTTTGTGATATTTTTTCATATTTATTTATTTATTTTGGGGGGAAGGGGCAGAGAGAGGAAGAGAGAGAATCCCAAGCAGACCTCACTCCGCCAGCATGGAGCCCGATGTGGGGCTCAATCCCCTGAACTGTGAGATCATAACATGAGCCAAAATCAAGAGTCAGGCACTCAACCGACTGAGACACGTAGGCGCCCCTTTTGAGATTTCTTACGGAGCAATAGAAAAGTACTACAGCAAGGTAGAGATGAGCCTTTGTGTAAACCATGATGATATTTTATTTTTCTCCAGCTGTGTTTGAACTCTACTGTGCCCATGACCATATAGGCTACTGGTAATGCTTTTGTTATTTTGATTGTTATTATTACATTATAATCATACTAATGTTAATAACGATAAGGCATGAAACAGCATTGTAACAGAGCTTAGAAATGCCCAGTCTCTAATCTTTTCCACAAAGTGATGTTATTCAATGCAAAACTTCTTCTTAGACAAAGAGTTAAAAAAGAAAGCAAAATAGAAATAAACACACCTTGTGGCAGTAAAACTTTCAATTCAATTTTATGTTAAAGCCACTTCAGTGGGAAAAACATAAGTGTGCTTTGAAGATAAAGTCTGTGACCGTGCTAGGTAACACAAAGTCTGCCCAAATCCTTGCCCAGATGAGAACGCCCACAGAGAACTAAAACCTGTTTTAAACACAGAAGGGGTCACCTGCCGGCATCAGCAAATTGATGACTTGCATAAAGCATTTCTTAGTAAGAGTGGATGTGGGGGTGGCAGCGTGTCACCTCGTTAGTTAATGATGTTGCAGCCGTGAACATATTCAAATGCCTTGGCTCTGAAGGTAGTACCGCTTAATAAGCATAATCAAGGCTCGTGACATATTGCCTCAACTCAGAAATGTACATGCCATGCACAATTCTGAGCTCTTCATAGCTGTAAACACCCCTCACAAACTACAGCTGACCACCTCCTCTCTGATCCTCCCAGACACGTATAAAGTAGTGCTGGATGCATGCATATATTATCACCATTTCCCCCTGAGGCATCATATTTGTATAAACTCCACGTTACACCCATTTCCATTAACCTTAGACCTCCTTCTTAGCTCAAAGGTGGCAGTTTAAAAAACAAATGCCCTTATATAACGTACAGGTAAGTTCACACAAATAACTTATAATGTTTAATTAAACTAAATTGTTATCGGCAGATGTCATCTTTCAACAACCACGTACTGGGAGCTTTAGCTGTTGAAAATTATCTGTAAGATTGACTTGACTTTTAAGGCAGTATGTGAGTTTCTCATTAGCCTTATTATCATTTCTGAATCATAAATATGTAAATGATGAGTTTCACACGGGAGATTTAATTCTGCACTCTTATTTCTGATTAGCTGGAAATACACTCTGGCTCTGTCAGATAATTGGTAACACTGCACACCAATAAGGCATTTCCCTACGCTTCATCGGAAGCAGCTGAAATTAGAGAAGGCAGGGCTGTTACGTTTTTGACAGTTTTGTAACACTGACTTGTTAAAGTTTTAACTCAGCCATTAATATAGTCCATGAATTATTAATACAATTTTTATGTCAAGGTTCTTTTTTAAGTTGAGATCTAAGACTAAAGTAAAATGCTCTGGGAAAGAGAATGCTTTCATTTTTTTCATCATATTTTTTAAAATTCTGTGCTAAACAATAAATACCAATGTGATTTGAGAACAAGGGAAAAAAAAAACATACTGACCGTTTACTGTGAACCATCTACTCCCTAGCTCATGGGGCCAAAATATTTGTCAACCTTTAAATGTTTGGTACTAGGTGAACTTCTGCTACTTTAATATATAATGTTTGGTATCGAATATATGAACTTAGTTCCTTTGTTAGTAGGAATTACACATAAGGAAAACCCTGTATCAATTTTTCTCAAGTTGCCTAATCATTCTAGAAATAAAAGAGTTTTAGTTTTACTTCAACCTAGGGAAATTTAAGCAGTTTCCATTCATTAGGAATACATTTTTTTCCTGACAAGGCAATATTTATATCCCCACCAAGTTCATGAACTCCTTCCTATGAGTAAGAAGTAACTCTCTTTAGCAGCATTCTGTCTTCCACAATAGTGCCTAACAATGATCCGCATTGAATGTCTGTTGACTAAATAAAGAAATAAGTCGTTACTTAAAAATACTATTTCAAAGAATACTAGTCATAACCTATGGTGAAAACATATATGATTTTTTTAAGTATCTAGCAACTGGGACGCCTGTGAGGCTCAGTCGGTTAAGTGTCTGACCTCAACTCTGGTCATGATCTCACCGTTCATGGGTTCGAGCCCCGCATCAGGCTCTCTGCTGACAGCTAGCTCAGAGCCTGGAGCCTGCTTCGGATTCTGTGTCTCCCTCTCACTGACCTTCCCCCACTCATGCTCTGTCTCTCTCTCTCTCAAAAATAAATGAACGTTAAAAAAATTTTTTTAATATCTAACAATTGATCATCCTTTTCTTTTTCAATATTTATTTATTTTTGAGAGAGAGAGACAGAGTGTGAGTAGGGGTGGAGCAGAGAGGGAGGGAGGGAGACACACAGAATCTGAAGTAGGCTCCAGACTCCGAGCTGTCAGTATAGTGCCCGATGCCGGCTCAAACTCACAAACCATGAGATCATGGCCTGAGCCAAATTCAGACACTTAACCAGCTGAGAACCCAGGTGTCCCACAACTGATGATTCTTAAACCTACTAGACAAATTTCTTAAAGAGACTGCAATATCTAGTTCATTACTTCTGTTTCAAAACTTAATATTAACATATTCATGAAGATTTGTGCTACAGACAATTATTAAACTTTCAAAACAATTTGAGTTTTTTTTCCAAAGTTTTCCTATGGAATGAGTCACTAATTATCACAGGCAGCACTGTGGTCCTATTGACTTAGCATCTGTTCGCACTCATTCTTCCCAGCTGCATTCCTTGATTTTTACCACTTTCAGAGCTGATCACAACACAGCATCCCTTCAGAGTAGGATCAATTTCTTATATTGAGTCCAAAACAAAGATTATTCCAATGCCAATTAAAACACTAATGTTTTAAAATCAATGCATATTTGGTGTAGCAAAAGATCGCAGTCATTTTCACAGGCCTTCATTCTGGCCTCGCTAAATCTAATTCATTCACAGCTGATCTTTCAGCATAAGTAAATTTTCCCTTAAAAAGATAAGTGAGTTATTACATGGGAAACAAGATTTGGTGTGAAATTTAATTCCTATCGTCAGCACACACAATTGAATGGAGTACATTGTCCTTAATCAATCTTGTAGTCATGTGCATCCACACATTTGTTGATTCTACAGTAAGTTGTGAAACAAAACAAAAATAGCAGAAAATGTGCTGAATATTGCAAAATTGAGAGACAGCTGAATGTGTAGAATGCTATATCCAAGACATGCAAGTCAATCAGATGAGGACTATATAGAAGGCAAGATATCCATGTTCTAAAGCTTCCACTGTTAGATGTGAAGGGGTAGTCCTAGGGCTGTGAAAATTGATGCTAGATTCCTTGGTAATTAGAAATGAATGCTCACTGCTGATCTGAGAACTGAGCTCAGGTGCACTTATCTTCACACATGAACCAGCCATATAACATAGAGTCAAATGAGAAATGAGCTATCAATTCCCAGCTCAATTATCAGCCATCGTGAGCTAAAACAGTAAGGCAGCATAAAACCACAATTAACCACATGGACTGTGGGCTCAGTGTCCTTATTAGTAAGACAGGGAAATAAGACTTAACTTCATATGTTGTTAACAGGATTAAGTGAGATAATGTAAGGCTTGTTACATAACAATGTCCACCAGATATCATGGCATTTTTTTCCTTTAATTTCATTTTCCTGATAGCCCAAAAAATAGTTGTAAAAATTCAAACACTGCATATACTACCCAATATCTTACCCTTTGAAGAAGAGAAATATTGACAGTTTTGTGCATAGTTGTCCAGATTTATTTTTTTTCAATTAGTAATTCATTTTTAGAAGACATTGCTCCAAAAGCTAGAAAGCATTTTAAAATGGTCCATGTTGGGGTTTGAAGGAATCTAGAAATAGCAAAACTCTACCCATCCATAAGGACTTACTCAATAGAGTAATAAACCACAAGAGCAAATCAGACAGAATCCATATATCAGCTTTATAGGTGCTCACGTTGAACTGCCTAAATAATAAATATGTATTTATTCTGTTTGGTACCTTCTTTCATTCTCAGAGTTCTCTGAGTATGGACAACAAAATATACGGTCACCCAGCTAAAGTTTATATTGGAGAATGTCACTTAGATATGGGGCGATATTGACTTCTAATAAGGAATCCCCTTATTAGTCCATCTTGTATATATGGTCATAGGCAATACGAGGTCAGCACAGGCATTCCCATGTATGGGGGTTTCCCTGACAAACTTACAGCAAGGAGGAACACAGAAGTGCACATCAGGCTGTCTTCCTGACTCTTAGAGAAATGGGGCAGAAAGGCCATGTGATGCATGCCTGAATGTATTTCTCTACCCTACCAATTTGGTACCTCACCATCTGTAGATAGGAGTAAGAGGCAGAGCAAGAACCCAAGAGTGTTTTACTGTTGGATGGTAATCAATATAGAAGTATAAGGTCAGCGAAAGGAGTGACCCCCTCCTGAAAGAAATGCATCTGGCTTTTTATCTTAGAGAGATCACTCAGCAAAATCCTGGAGAAACCTAAAAATCGGCTTGCGTTGCATTTTCCAATGTGATGTGACCTGAGTTTTATTATATTATTATATTAAATAAATAGAATATTTGAAAACATAAATAAAAAATAAAAACCACCAACAAGCCAATGACTATCACATATATGTTTTCATATATATCCTTCTGGTCATTTTTTTCAATGTAAATATAGCTAGCTAGATAGAAAGAAAGGATAAATAGTAGTATGTGGCCTTCCTGTACCTCAAGACACTTGAGGATTTGTCCTTTGGTTGAATACACCTTTAATGGTAATTCAAGGAACTTACTAGATCCCAGAAAAATGAGAATCTGGCTAAGGTAGCAGGTACGCGATCAAGCACCTGAAACTGATGCATATTGTTTATTGAGTAATGATATTTATGAGATATGGTTATTCTAGAGACTGGAAATTGGTCATATATTCCTCAAGAGATCACATAACCAAGGTGTTTTTACAGATCTGTTAGCATCCCAGAACGAATGTGGTTGGTACTCAACCAGCGGAGAATTTTGTGTCCATACAGATCCCAAAGACAAAGTGGATGAAGTGGATAGGACATTCAGACATCACACTGAGGGGGATTTAGATCTTAAATCCACCAGGAAATTGTCTTTTGCTTTGGTTTTCAGTTGATGGGTAACAAAACTTAGTGGCTTAAATCGGCGCCATTTGTTTGTCACCTGGACAAGGAAGGAGGGAAGCATATCTCTGCTCAGTGTGGCATCAGCCGAGATGATTCATCAACTGGTGTTGTCATTTTGGCACCTTGATTCACTACATGAAGCTGTCCACTTAGCATCTTAGCAGTCAGGTTCTAAGAAAGAAAAAGTATCAGGTGCCAGACTTTCATAATGTTTCAACTCAAAGTTCCAGAACATCAGTAAGCAGTTAAAGGTCTAGCCCAATTCAAGAAAGGACGCAGCCCCACCCTTTGATTGGAGATGTGGTATGTGCATATAGAGAGGGGAAGAATTTTGACGGGTAGTCGGTGGGACAATCTCTATGTACTCAGGGTTTACTGTGTTACTTGTTTCATATCTTTCTTAACATGATGTAATCCTAGTACTGAGGGATCCAAATCTTGCCTCAGAGGTTTGATTGCCAATCCAAGGCCAAGACCATGGCTGTTGGCTGAATAGAATAGGCGTTGCAATAGATATATTTGTTTTTAATACATTGGTGTCATCCTGGATATGTTTTTATGTATCCTTTCATGTTTACTTTAATATGACATTTTGAGCAATCTTCTCTGCCATCAAATGTTTTCAAAAACATGACATTCAAGTGCTGGATATTATTTCTTTAGATGAAGCATTTAAATTTCTTGCCCATTGTTACTACTGGATACTTTATGTGATTTCGCTTGTTTATAAATAAATATTTAATGATGTTGTTATGTAAATATTGGTGCATACCTAAGTTATACTTTTAGGCTAAATCCCTAGAAGTAGAATTGCTAGGGTCAAATGTGTCTAAGGTTTATAAGTTAGTTTGACAAAATGTCTTCCAGAAAGGTGTGCCATCTTATTGCATTTTCCAGCCAATCTTGGATTTACAATTTAAAGATTCTTGTCAGTGCTTGCAAATGCCAACTCACTTGTTTTGGTTTGTGCCTTTCCTGTTGTTTTGAATATTGTATTACCTACTAAACACGGTCTTTTTTAAGTCATTATTAAATTATTTATTTACTTCTAATTTTTTAAATGTTCATTTATTTTTGAGAGAGAGAGATGGAGCACGAGCAGGGAGGGGCAGAAAGAGAGGGAGACACAGAATCCAAAGCAGGCTCCAGGATCTGAGCTGTCAGTGCAGAGTCCAACGCAGGGCTCAAACTCATGAGCCATGAGATCATGACCTGAGCCAAAGTCAGATGCTTAGCCAAATGAGCCACTCAGGTGCCCCAGTTTTAAACATGTTTCACCTTTTCTTCAAATATGATAAGGCTGTTGTTTTCAGTTTGTTCTAGAGGATAACCTTCTAAATTGTAAAAGTCAATGACATAAGCAGCACAAGATAGGTTCACTATAGAAACATCTTGCATGCCATGGTCCCCTCTGGTCTGACCTCCTTCCTTCCCTCATGGACAATCACCTACACCTCCTGTAAAACTCAGCTCAACCACCATCTTACCTGGGCTGCCTTCCCTCACTTCTCTAAGTAGGAGAATGAACTTCTTTCTCAGTGTCCTCATTGTGTTTATGCATACTATTACAGATTTTTCTTAGCATCTGATAATTCCTGTCCATTATAGACTGAGATTTTTCATTAAAATTCGACAAAATGTGGATGCCTACTTTATGACAAGTAGTATGCTAGGTACATAGGTCACAAAGGTAAGAATATATTGTCCCTTATTTATGGAAAAATAGACATCACGTCTTTTTCTTGTATCTTCCACAGGGTCTTCTTTGAATATAATAATAGTAATTGTAAAATGCTGTTCAGTATTGAATAAATGAATTACCAGAAAAAAAATAAAAATAGACTAGACTCAAGCCATTTTCAAGGAAAAGTCTGGCAGAAAGTCCTTTTCTTAAAGGATTACTAAAGAAATGTAGTAAGTCTGCATTGGCGTGGCTTAGCCTATGGAGTTTGTAAATATTTCGATCAATGAGTATTTTTTATCTCCTCAAGCATAATTATTAGGCATTACAGATGAGGCAAAATGAAGATTTGCTTTCATCTTCCATTATTTTCATTTAAAAATCATGAAGCATCAACAGACCTTTTTTTCTATCTTGCTGGTTAGATGCCGCTGTTCCCTGCTGCTATTAGTCCCAAGGATAAAAATGTGAAGTTTCTATAAATGACTTTGTCAATTTTATTTAGAAACCCAAAGTTTCAAACTGACACCAAGTCAGGCAACTCCAAATGTTATTGAACTTCACCCTCATATGTATACCTTCAGGGGAATTTTCTTGCACAAAGAAGAAAAACTAGCAGCAGAGGATTGTTTTCCAAAGCACAAAATGATTTCCCTTACTACCGATGTCTCCTATGTAATGACAAAAATTTCAAAATAGATATTTGAGTTTTCCATTTTGTTTTTGTTAAATCAGTTCTCAGAAGAGATAGTTTTTCAATATGTTAGATAAACTTATTTTTCTTTATTGTTGCACCTATTGGCTTGAATAACTTAATTTGTGCACAGCCTACCACAATATGCCAAAGCACCTGGGACAATTAAAATATTGAGGATAAGTATATAGAAGCTGATGGGAAACAGATGAAGTAACATTTTCATCTGCATTACATAAATCAATTTCATTGTCCTCTATTGTGAGCAAGAATAACATGGTCCGAAGAGGTGTCAGGAAAGGAAAGTAATAAAGTAGCAAAAAGTAGAGACTAAAGGGCTTTCAAAGGAAATTGAAATCGTACCAGAAATGCAGATATGAGGAAGGTATAGGGTTTCTCAAACAGAGGCACATTGTGGAATCAGAGCAAATTTATTGGAGATTCAAAACGAGTAGTGAAAACAAGCTTAATGACAGAAGAGAAACTTCAGATTTCCTTCTGAAAACTTGTAATGTGTTCCTGTCCATTTACAATATTCTCTGTTGGAGTCCGTGGAGATTTTCGATTTGTTTTGGGAGAAAAGCTGAACAAGTAATCTCATAATAACTTACAATAAAATGTCGTCACTTTTTCCGGCTAGGGTTGCCCCACCTCAACCTCCAAGTTTGTTTGAATCCTACTTTTACTCGAATCAGAATGGCTTTAATAGACCCTTCCCAACCAACGGTTGTGGAACTATCCATCTAGAATCTGTCGCACCAATTTGACAGTCTTTCAGGTCTATAACCTGGTTATACAGGAGGCGGTGTTCCTGAGACGCCAACTTCATTTTGTGCCCCAGTTTAGATATCTGGGTCTCCGTCTTCTTTCTTCTACCTCAGTCCCTATTTTTATCATCTAAGAAATTCTGTAATGCTATTAGGACTGCACCTTTGCTTTGTTCCTATCTCGTGACCAGGGAAGAGAGAATGCCCTCTATAATCCAGCCATGTACTGGAGTCCTGCTACTTGCTGAGAGACTAACCCTTCCCTGGTGTCTCAATATCATTGCCATGTTACACTGGCTTGATTTGTCCACCATTAGCTAACATTGAGGGACATCGTAACAAGCAGCCAGCTCTCTGAAATCCATTTCTGTGAGGCCTTATAAGCGGCTATGGGGTTTGTCTCTCACCACCCTGCACCATGAGCTCTTTATGAGGATTCATAAGAAGACTTTATCTTGGGAGTTTGAAACAGGAATCGCCTTGCTTTATCTAAATTCCATTCTTTTTTTTTTTCTTTATTGGCTTGTTTGCTTTTACTTTTTGGACCTCTGAATTATGTAACTGACCATGTTTTCCACCTTTTGATCCCTGTTAGAAAATTCAGCATCCACCTCTATCAATTATGCAGAACCACGCAGCCAATATTTGCAGTAATCTCATACCCACCTCTCTCTCTACCAAGTTATCTCCCCAACGTCCAGGAAGGCTCACCTAATTATTTTTAGTTTGCTTTTATCTTGCTGAGTTGAGTGTATTTTTCTAAGCTGTTTATAGTTTGGGGCAGGAAGAGGGTGGGATAAAATGGATAAGTACTACAGCAACACTGCTTCCTATTCCAGCCTGCGATTCTGTGATGCACTTTATTCGGGGATGAACCTCCCTGCCTCCACCGTTCTGATGTTCTGCTCGGACTGCTGGTATTCACAATCTACATGTGGGTCTGTGTCCCCAGTACCTGTCCCAGGATATTCAGCAGAACAGTTCTAGGATCGAAGTCTTTTCAGCCTTCTCTGTGTTGCTGAAGATGATTCCTAGAGTAATGTAGGATAGCCCTCAGATATAATCAGCTTCAAAAGCCTCCTTCTCACCTTCAACAATCTCATTTTTAAATTTCTTCAAAGAAGGAAATTCCACTACCTTCTTCAATAATCCATCTCAATGTACAAATTATTTCAGGTGTAGAAATTCCTGTTTGTGGCTAACCAAAGCCTTAGTGCTTTACAGCAAGCATGCTATTAAAGCTCAAGGGTGGTAGAAGAGAACACCTAGTCATTCTCTCCTCATTCTCTCAATGATGATCATTAACCATAAGGTGTAAACATCTTAAGAGTCAGCTAACGTATTGCTTGCATTTTGAGTGTGTCATCAGACATCCATTAGGCAATGCATATGGAGGAACTGCAACAGGATTAGCTAGCATTACTATTGATTGTCATTCTCTTGCATACACTTAAAAATGTAAATTCATGGGGGCGCCTGGGTGGCTCAGTCGGTTAAGCATCCGACTTTGGCTCAGGTCACGATCTCACGGTTCATGGGTTCGAGCCCCGCATCTGGCTCTGTGCTGTCGGCTAGCTAAGAGCCTGGAGACTGCTTCTGATTCTTTGCCTCCCTCTCTCTCTGACGCTCCCCTACTCACACTGCCTCTCCCTCTCTCTTTCTCTCAGAAATAAATAAAACATTAAAAAAATGTTTAAAAAATATGTAAATTCATATATTCCTCTGAAAAAAAACCTTATGAGATGTAAGCTTATTGTTATTCCTGTAGTGATGATGTGAAAACTGAGGCACAGGGATATTTAGGCATCTTCTTCTGGTCACAGCCAGCCTCAGGCAATGAAGCCAGAATCCAAACCCAAGACTCTGATGTCAGAACCTATCTGTGGATACTCCACTGCCTCTAAACTACAAGGCCTATGCAAATGGCCAATGGCCCCAATCTTTGTAGAAGCCTCTTTTCTTGTTTATCATCCTCTAAGCCACATTCTCCTGAAACAACAATATCTCCTATAATGCTGCATATTTTATATGAAATTGGGATATTTTGGTTTAATGGTGCTATTACAACCCCACAATTTTCTATTGTTTTCAGTGCAAACAGACAGTATTTTAGTTTCAGACTTGTGGGAGCTTGCCCAGACTCAGCTCTTAATAATTGTGATCCTGTTTCAATGGGCAGAGGGGAAAATGAAAACAATTTCTACTTCCTATGTATCTGAACTTGAAGATTATCAATAAATGAACTATATTCATAATTCATAAATTAAGAAACTAACTCCACTGTACATAAAATTGGACAGAACTATCTTCACAACTATCATTTATCATGATATCCATTAGGTTGATATAATTACATCATCATACCAACTATCATATCACTGCTCTAATTTTCAACTGTCATTTCCCAGCACTGCAAAATCGTGGCTCTAATACGTCGTCGCATTGATTGCACACAAGAACTCTATGACCTAGATAGAATTATTAACCCTATTTTACAGGTGAGAAAAATTAAGACTCAGAAAAGGTAAATAACTGGCCTAGCTTGGCTCATTTAGTCCTAAGATGGGATAAGAATGTCTTTTGTCAAGCGTGTCTAATGGGAAAGAACAGGGTTTTATTACAGTATAAACCGTGTAAACATGATAATTGTTTACACACACGTAATACTTGTCAGACACTCTGAGCATGCTTGCCCCTTTGCATCAAAGTTTATTTAACATACTTTGCAATCTCTCAACCAAACCAATTTTGCAAAGCAAGCAATAAAGGAAGGATGGTGAAGTAAGGCCCATTGGCCACCAGGGGGCCCAGATCCATCCTGAATCGTCCTGAACTCAGCATGCCTTTTCCTTGTTTGTATTATTCTGGTGGTCTATGGAAAGAGAGACTCTCTCATAAAAAGCAAAGAGTAAATCTAAGGGGTTTTGGAAATCAAAGGTCAACATCTCTTTGAACTACACCTGGTGGTAAATGTATGTCTCTGAGTTATGAAACTTGATCGAGGACTGACAGAATGTGATAAAAAGAAATCAAAGAAAGGGAACCTCTGCTTCCTCCACACTATTTTTCAGCATTATAAAAATTTGAAAGTGTCTGGCAGAACAGTTAGCCACAAGGGTTTTTAAGGTATTGATTTCTGGGAGACAACTTCTCTTGATAGACAGCCTGCATTTTAATGATGACCACTTCTAAAGGTGATCTTGCCTGTCTTCATGTCAGGCCATGCAAATTGCCCAGGGGATAGGGGAGATATACCCAGTAAGGCAAAATGTGGACTCAACTTTGTGTATATTTCTTTGGGAAGCTCTATTTGTATATCTAAAATTTACGGGAAAGTTGTTTCCTGGGCGGTATAATGCAACTAATGTCCTATACCTGGGTCAGTGGTGTTTGAATCTATCCCTTGACATGCAGATTGTCAGCACGGTCCATAATTATGAAGAGTCATTGATTGTAAAATAAAATAATAAAGAGAAAAATCAGTAGGAGAGTGCCTGGGGTGAATTTATAATGCATTTAAAGTGTGAAGCTGTCCATTTAACCCTTAACAATATTCATTTTCTTCACAGTGTGCAAACCTTGTCAGTAGTTTGAAAAGCTATGAATTTAAATAACCTTAAGCAGCCTGAGAAATGAATAATTTGATAGGTATATCTGGCAGATGGTTGAAATGTCTAAGTTTTTTTTTTTTCTTTTTCCCTGAGAATATGCTGTGGGGTTTCTGCCAAACTTAGGTTGTAAGGAGAGGCAAAAATCAAACAATAAATGCTCTGTATTTGCAAACTACCAACACTATGGTGGCCTTTAAGAACAGTTGTTAGTACCTCCTCCCTTGATCCTTTAGAGGAAGGGACTGAAGAGCAAGAGCTTTTTTGTTGTCGCTCCGTTTTTTTTTTTCTAAGAAGTATTTTTCTTTTAGTTTGTCAAGACGAATATTTAATCTGACTAAGATCAAAATCAATGACTTGCTGGGACCTCTCCAGCTTGTCTTTATTGTTTTGTAAAGTTTAATGCATATTTCAATATTAATGTGGGTACTGACGACTACACTAACATACTTTGATTGACATCTCATTGAAGGGACTCTGGTGAGAAATAGAATATCATCTTTTTCCTTCTGGTGGTTGTTGATGTGTGCAGACAAACTCCTTATCTTGTGCAAATAGCTGAAAAAATAACTGAAAATAATACCCACGTCAACACACCTTTATCAATGTCCACTTATTAAAAGCCAATGTCCTTACCAGAGGTGTGATCTGGGAGTAGAGAAGATATCCTAGGTGCTGTAAAAGTGGATCTTGATACAAGGATGCTTAGGATTGACCTGACTCATGTTCACAAATATGGATAATACGTAACAAACCAACAAAGGAATATATACTCTAGGCTCCAAAATTAACCCCCAAAACAAAAATAGCAATATGATAGCATTCTTTGGAAAACATTAAGGTGGGACAAGACATTTTGAAGTAAGGTTCAAGGCTATACTAAATATAATAATAAAAAAGGCATCATATTTCTAAATATAACATATTTATAATATATTTATAATAATATAAAATGCATTAATTTATTAATCCAAACATATAGTTATGTCAGAGCATATGTAATAACCAGAAATATTTGAAGATTGCTGATAACAATTCCAATTTTCAATATGATTACCATTTATTAAATACTGTAGTATGTTGAGATAATAACAAGGGTTAAAAATATAAAATATTTTAAAATATCCAAACAACTTCAGATTCAGTGTCTCCTCTCTCTGCCCCTCTCTGGCTTAAACTCTGTCTCTCTCTCCCTCTCAAAAATAAATTTTAAAAAACATTAAAAAAATAAAAAAGAAAGGGCGCCTGGGTGGCTCAGTCAGTTTAGCTTCCAACTTTGGCTCAGGACATGATCTCATGATTCGTGGGTTTGAGCCCTGAGTTGGGCTCTGTGTTGACAGCTCAGAGACTGGAGCCTGCTTTGGATTCTGTGTCTCCCTCTCTCTCTCTATGCCTCTCCCTGCCTCTCTCTCCCTCTCAAAAATAAATTTAAAAAACATTAAGAAGCTATCCAAACAACTTATACACATGGTTTTATTCAAGCCCCATATCTTAAAAATAATATAAGTGCGTGAAAGAGAAGAGAGAAGTCATGCAATTAATGACTTAGAATTAGAATACAGACTTCTAATTCTTAACTCAGTATCTTTTGCTACCCAAAGCTGCAACATATTTGTAAAAATTCATTGTAAAAGATTTTCAGATTTGTAATTGAAATAAGAATCATCGCTCTCAGTTACCTTAAAACTATACATGGGAGATAAATACATAACTAAGAGGTTGGTTTTCAAATTTCCATGTTGATTTTTATGGTCTTAACTATCAGTATGCTTTGGTTTGAGTTTAATGTTTCAAAAAATTTCTTTCCATTGGAATTCAAGTTGTCCTCAATAATCTTCATTCAATGAGGAAGACAACCATAGTCCCTGATCTGGTAAATCTCCTGTTCTTCTGTCAGTGTGGGAAGAACTATTACAAAAGCAATTATTTAATTACTGCTGTATGCTAAGTACTATGAAATAGAGTTACAAAGTGTTATCAGAAGGCATAGTAGGGTTTCCTGTAGTGATTAAGGGGAGGGATCCAAAATTGTTTTCTAGGAAGGTAAAAATTTGGCTGAGATTGAAAAATTAGCTTTAACAATGTGGCCCAGGAGGGGTGCCTGGGTGACTCAGTCGGTGAAGCACCTGACTTCAGCTCAGGTCATGATCTCACAGTTCGTGGGTTCAAGCCCACGTTGGGGTCTGGGCTGACAGCTCAGAACCTCGAGCCTGCTTTGAATTCTGTATCTCCCTCTGTCTCTATCCCTCCCCACTCTCTCTCTTTCTCTCTGTCTCTCTCTTTCTCTGTCTCAAAAATAAACATTTTTAAAAATTAAAAATCGGTCCAGGAAACAGCATATACAAAGTCATGAGGATATTATGAAGGGGCAGAGCATGTTTGAGGACCCTAAATAAAGCTATAAGCTACACCCCATATAACAAAGCCAGGGAAATCAGAAGTTCAGCCTTGTACAGTTGACAATGACCAGGTTATAGAGATCCTTATAAGGTCGGGACAAGTATTCTGTTGCTTATATGAAGCGAAGTGTCTTATACAAGTGAATGACATGGTTCAGTTGGAATAGCTTTGTCCTAGTTCATCAGCCCATCCTTGTTTCTGAACTTTTGTTCTAACGAAACTGATTTAGCCACTAAATCTTAAATAGAGCATTTAATTTCCTACCCTATTTTCGCTTTCTATTTCTATTCATTTTCCTTGCCGAAAATGATCTATTCTTTTTTTTTTTTAAGTTTATTTTTATTTATTTTGAGAGAGACAGAGAGTGCAAGCAGGGGAGAGGGGGAGAGAGGGGAAGAGTCCCAAACAGGGTCTGTGTTAACAGAGCCTCAACTTGGGACTCCAACTCGTGAAACTGTGAGATCATGACCTTAGTTGAAACCAAGAGTTGGACGCTTAACTGACTGAGCCGCCCAGGTGCACCTAAGGTTATCTATGCTTCTTGCATATATTTGGATATATAATTATGCCATCTACTCTGCAGGTTTGTAAGTATATTTTCATACGCTGTGGATACACCTCTGACAGGGTGGAAAAAAACTTTTTCTTCCATCCTCTTAGGTTAATTGCCTGGGGGCCTGCAAATAGAACTGACAAAAGACAAATTAACGAGAGAAAAATTGTTATTTCGTAGGCATATGTCAGTCCTCACAGAAATGAAATAAAAACCCCAAAGAGGCTCCAGACCTGGAAGATTATAATCCGTTTAACCTTTGTAAATATTTACCTTTGTAAAAATTATAATCCACAATACCTTTGTGGAGAAGTGGCAATAAAAAAGGAGAAGGTTTTTGAGCTTTCAGGGGCAGGAAGGCAACTATATGGGGGAAACTGATATAAGACAATGGTTATTTAGTAAAGTGTGTTTGTGCAGGTCCCTGTTGGTGCATACTTTCCATTTTCTCATGGCAACAAAACTGCCAGCCTCCCACCCCCACCCCCACCCCCAGAGAGAGCTTTACGGCCATCATGTCTCAAAAGTTTCTGCTCTTAGGTAAGGGAAGCTCTGAGGAGGCTTCTTTCTACATCTGTTGATTCTCAATGGCCTCTAGCTCCAAATAATTCATATATGAAAGTAGTATTTGGGAGGGGGAGGGGTGGCAGATCATGGTTCTTTGAATAATGATGACAGCCCGTCCAGGCTGCACTTTTCCCTGGACAGTGAGTCTTTGTAGTCAGGGAAAATTCTCCAAATCTCATTAAGAGATACTAGGAAAGTCACAAACACCAAAAACCTAGAGAATGGGTCCAAATGGATGCTTGAGCACACACGCCAAAATTCTATCCAAACTTCTTAACATTAATAATATTTACTTAAAATTCATAAATAGTACTCACTATGGAGAATACTATATGTAGGCCTAGAACATTGGAAATTTCTAAAAGACAGAAAGATACGGATTAGATTTCTGAAAAGTACTATAGCCAAAACCATGCAAGAGCATTATAGTTCTGGAAAGGTCTTGAGATTCTGAAAGTATTCAGGTTGATAACTTGAGAAATAGCACCTAGAACAGCCTGGAAGTTTGGCTTCTCAAGAAGTAAGCAGAAAAAGCATTCACCTGTAAGTATGGATGCCAGGAGCCGCACCAGCCTCTCTGGATGGCAGTCACAGCAAGGAAACTGGTATCTCCTTCTGCTACTACTGGCTCATGTTGTAAATGAGGCTGCTGGTATTGACCAGGCCTCACAATATTCCAGATCAGACCGATATTCCCCACACAGATTGATCATAAGGAAAGGCATGTCCTTGCCTTTCCAAAGATGATTGTCAAAAGGCTCTTCCTAAGGGTCTTGCAGATCCAAGACTTACATAATAAAGGGGGCTTGAGTCTGGCCCTGAGGCAATGAGTCTAATTTAGAGTTAAGGGCAAATATCTACCCCCACCCATTTGTTTCTGCCTGGAGCATTTTCTGGCCTTGTATATGCTGATTACTCCCTGTGAAGGAACCTATTGAGGAACTACTTTTGTCATTATGAGAGCAAAGGTGTTTCCTGGAAGACCTGTTTTTCTTGATACTTCCACCTTAAAAGAAGTAACTTCACCCTTTTTATGCTAAAAACTTTGTCTAAAGATACCTTCTTCCCCATAGGATAAGCATCTCAATCACAATTGATAAAGGTTATGCAGGAGTCTTCTAGATTTCCGGGAAATTCTTACATATCAAAAAAGTTTGTCATCAGAAATCATTGTCTAAGGCAAATGCCATTTCTGTGCCATCCCCTAAATACTTATAAAATAAAATTGAGCCCCAGTCAGAGCAGAGATGCCTGCCTGGTGATCAGAAAGAATCTCCGGGGCTCTCTCACTCTCTCTCTCGCCGACACCGTCCATCCTTCAGGGACCCCTGGACATGCCGGAGCCAGTCTCCGACATATGGAAAATTGTATCTTAGAAGCAGGGCAATGTCCCTAGGAGATGGAAATTTTGTCCTTATGGAGGCTTTCTGAAAGAATTACTAATGCGTGTACTTAAGCAAAATAAACACTAATTTAATGTAAACTCCTCAGAGTCTGCTGTATCACATTAAATACCACCTACTCATCAATTATAAATTACTCATTTAACTAATTTATGATGACTTTCAGGTGTTCGGTCAGTATATAGCTTTCATCTTGGATCCAGCATAAGGGTTTTTGACATAGTCTTGCAAGTAGGGTTCCACCAAAGGCCAAATTTTCACATGTTCCTAATCATAGAGTAAAAGTCACAGACCGCCTTTCAAATAATTCCTTTCAGATCTTTTTTTAATTAAAAAATTTTTTAACATTTATTTATTTTTGAGAGACAGAGAGAGAAAGAGCACAAGCGGGGGACGGAGGGGCAGAGAGAGAGAGATACAGAATCTCAATCAGGCTCCAGGCTCTGAACTGTCAGCACAGAGCTCGTCACAGGGCTCAAACCCATGAATTATAAGTTCAGGACCTCAGCCAAAGTCAGAAGTTTAACCGACTGAGCCACCCAGGCTTGCCTTTTCTTTCAGATCGTGATTAATTGGATCACTACAATTAATAACATTGATGTAATTAATACATAGAGAACACTGCACACAATTGCAGAATACATATTTTCAAGCACATATGAAATATTTCCAAATATTTACAATATGCTAAGTCAAATATTCCAGTGAAAAATCCCAGTGAATTGAAATCATACAGACAATAATCTTTTGTGACTGAACCAATGTGAGTTTGCTCCTTGGTGAGCAGGTAGAGCTGTCACACAACGTAAACTTATTTGCAGAAAATAAGGAGATCGTGGGGAATAACTTCCAAAGCCAGGATTCCCCAAGCAAGGGTGAATGGGTTCTTTTTATTGAGGATGAATATTTAGAGAGGGAAGCCTTGTCATCATATGTAGTGGTGGGCATGCGACCACAAATGTGCCTTAAGGAAACTGCCGATATGTATATTTTATGTTATGTAAACAAGGCTTGTGTTCCTCCTTGAGTAGAAATTTCAGTGTTATAATAAGTTAAAAGCAGTTGTCCATCGTTCTAGAGGTCACTCCATGGTCCATCTGCACAGGTATGAGTCAGGGGTTACACTTGAACTAGGCTGGGTGGTCTGGGCTAGCCAGAGGTCTTGTCAGGGCAGTCACTATCACTTGAGGGCTGATTTCAGTTTCCATTTGCTGAGATAAGAGATACACTGGAAAGATGAACTTAAGAATAAATGTGACAAATATTGATAAGTACAAGCAGGTAGGCAATAAAGGTCAGGTCTTGGGGTCTAGCTGGTGACACTTTGACCAAAATACATCAAGTTAGAATCAGTGTAAGTTGACAACCAGAAGATGCCCATGTGTTATAAATTAGACACTACATATCAATATAGAGTAAGATTAGTAATTAAAATGAAAATTAGAAAAATATATATATTTATAGAGAGAGAGCACATGAGTCAGGGAGAATGACAAAGGAAGAGAGAGAGAGAGAAAGAGAGAGAGAGAGAGAAAGAAAGAGAGAATCTCAAGAAGGCTCCATGCCCTATGCAGGACTCAAGCCTATGACCCTGGGATCATGACCTGAACAAAGTAATTTTAACTAAATGATAACCAAGGTGCATATAATCTAGAAGAAAATTATAGTATTAAATTCATATATTAAAAAAGAGAAAAAACAGAAAAAATAAGCTAACTTCCAAACTTAAGAAGTCATAAATACAAAGAAAATAAAATACAGGAAAGTTAGAATGAAGGAAAGGATAAAGATAAAAATACTAATAAAAGGAAATAAATATATAATGCATGAGTAAACAAATACAAATGTTGGATAAATTTGAAAAGCCTAATAAAATGAATATCCTTCTAGGAATACTGATCAAAAAGAATAAAGAATAGGCACAAATGACTGATACTCAGAATTTAAAAAGGACATTACTAAAAGTACTCTATCTATTAAAACTAGAAAATATCATATTCTAAATAACTGAATCTAGATTTAAAATGTAGATTTTTAAAGATATGTTAATGTAAATGAAAATGAACAAAACTGACACCAGAAGATATAGTAAATCTGGATAGTCTTACAACAATTAAAGAAATTATATTTCTTTAATTTGAATATTTGCATGCCAAAAAATTGAGGCACAGATGGCTACTGTAGGAATTTTTATCAGTTTTAAATTCTCAATCTTATAATACCAAATTCTATGCCGTATCTGAGTCTAGTTCCAATGCTTGATAAAACATTTGGAAAAATTCACTATATTTTTGTGAAAAAGAGGATGCATAAAACTTAAGAATAGAAATGAGTTTCTTTAATATGGTTTAAAAATCTACACAAAGGATATATATTATATATTATTAAATATACAACATATATCTATAACATATATAATTGGAAATATTGAATGTTTCCTCTTTCCATTAGAGAACAAAATAAGGTATCCAGGACCACCATTCCTTTTCAATAATTAACTTGAGAGGCTGTTAGTACAGTAAGACAAAGCAAGCAAACAAGCAAGCCAACTAACATATGGCAGAAGGATTTGAGGGGGAAAAACGAAACTCACAATATCCAGATGATATGAGTGGGTATGGAAGCTCCTAAAGAATCCACACACTATTACAATGAATTGTTGAAGTTAACAGGTTTGTTCAACACAATTTATTTTGAATAGCAGGAACAAAAATTAGAAAATAAAATTTTATAGTAGTTGCCTTTCCCCAAAGCATCAAAATTATCACACACCCAAGAATAAATCTAACAGAGGAGTGTAAGACATATATGTAGAAATTATAAAGCTTTGATGATGAAAGCTAAAGAGCTAAACAAATGAAGATTATACCACATTCATCAATGACATATTTTAATAACAACAATTCTCAAATTAATCTAATTAATCTAATCCTAATTTTTCTGTTTTTCTTTCTTTCCTTCTTTCTTTCTTTCTTTCTTGCTTGCTTGCTTGCTTTTTGGTTAACTCAGCATGTGTATGATGAAACATGACAAGACACTTCAAGAGTTTACTTGAGAAGAGTTTAAGTGCAGAAATGTTTGCTTCGAGAACCCACAGTCTTCTCTTTTTCCTACAATATGATTGGTTGACTTTCTGTGATGGGGGCACTCAAATTGTGTGAAGTTTCCTTAAGCTTTACATTTTTCCTGCTATTCAGAATAATCGCTATGCTTTTGTCTGATAGAAAGACTACACTGAGGGTTAAGGTTCATCATTTTTCTTCCCTTCCCCAAACAGTCATTTCCACATTAGTCTTAATAAATTCTACCCATTCTCTATATCTGTCTCTCTCCAAGTTGAAGGAGATTGGTGTGATTTTCCTGGATTTAATGGACTCCCTTTTCCCCATCTGACTATGTCTTTGAAACATGAAGAATATCCTCACCAAACTATACAAATATTTCTATGGGTATTCAGATACCACTTTTTAATTTTTTCTTTAGAAAGAAAACATTTCAAAGATTTGGGGACAAAGTTGTGACCTGCTTTTAGTTTGGTAAGTTTGCTGTTCTTTAGTGGTTTCTGTTTACTTTAATTTAGGCCTCTAGGTCAGGAGTAGAATTTCAGATCTGCTCTCTTGATGTAGCAGTTCACATCCAATAGTGTAAACTTTGAAATATTAACATTATTTATTAATTATTCTGATGTGCTATTCTTCCAAGCACAGACCTAATGAATGACAGTTGTATAACCAGACCATATTAAATACTGTCATTCAAAACAAATAACAAAAATTATTTTATCTTTGAGTAATTTTGAATCTTACTGTGGCTAGTTAAATCCATCCTTCTCCAGTCTTTACGCCATGATGGGAAGAGAGAGGTGGAGAGGGAAGGAAAAAGACAGAGATATAAGGTGAACCAAATAGAGAATTATGATATAATTATTTTTGATGGATATAGTTATTTTAGATGGGAAGGGATTCTTTATTTCATTTCACCACTGAAGAATCAAAGTTTTACTGTGATTGCCATGATTTAAAAAGTTATTCTGCTGGCTGGAACTATGAGGTTGGAAGTGATAGGATGTTTGTAGTGTTTGCTTAGATCTTACACATGAATTGAGCCTATGTTAAAAAGATAATAATATATATTCTGCATCATTTAGCAATCAAAAAAATAAGAAAGGAGAAGACTATAAAAATAGCTTTGACATTCTCCCTTTTCCCCAATAAAAACCTAGAAGAAAATAAAATGCACAAACAAATTTACTTACACACACACATGCATGCACATGCACACGCACGCGCGCACACACACACACCCACCAAGTAACCTGTCTCTTCAATCTAGGTGCAAGAGGCTAATACGAGAAAATGGAAAGAAATTAATTGAGGTGTACTGTTATAACAGATTCACTTTTCTTTCCATACTTCAGCTAGATTATTATTTACAATAGATTGCTGGAGAAACTGCATGTCTAATAGTTAATTTCCCAGCACCGAGGCAAATTATTCTTTCACATTAGTTTCATAGTTTAGAACAGTACGCATTGCATTGAGACCTTGTAAAGCACGGTGTTACATGTGAAACTTTGATCTCCAAAAAAATATATATCAGGATCAAAGATTCCCCTGATTTGGACATAAATTGCAGCTAAAATAAAGTGATAATAGTCTAGTCAAGAAAAAGCAACCTGGTACAAATATCTTTAAATCAGTGTTACTATACATGGTGGGTGCATCACTGAGTTAATTAATCATTTCTTTGAACTTCTATATTCTGCTGTCACTAGGTTAGGAATAAAGGCCAGTCACTGTGACTCTAGTTGACATTCATTTTCAGAACTAATATTTCGTAAATAGAAAGAGAAGAGTAAAATTGTGGCTCTGAGAAACACAATGCAGAGAGTTCGTGATGTAAAGAAACGCACAGACAGAATTTAACATCTTTGCCATTGTTAACTGGAAAATTCTCATCCTTCATAAAGGATTGATTGAATTTTGAGTTGTTATATTTTTGTTGTTGAAGTCAATTTGAGTGTCAACTGCTCTAGTTAATGTAGTTATTAATGTGAAGTCAAGTGGCCTGGACTTGAATCATAGCTCCTTCAATTACCGGCTACTTGAACTTGAGCCAATTACATGACCTCTCCAAGCCACAGTTGCTCCATTTGCAAAATGGGAATGTTAACAGTACCCATCATGTAAGCTTGTCATAAGCATTAACAAAATAGTAATTGTAAAGTGTTTTCATGGTGATTGCACAATATTCCTACTTATATTTAATTATTAGATCACAGAAACTTCAGAAATATTTGTCAATGGCAGGGACTTTGGAGTTTGTTCTGAGGAATTGTGGGAATTCTATAAATTGGCAGTTAAGGAGAGAAGTAGACTGGCCTTCGATGTCCATCTCCTACTTCAACCAGGACAGTTATACTCAACTTCTTTTATGCTTTTATTCACGGAAAGTTTAAAACACATTCAAAAGCAGTGAGAACATTGTAATAAACCTGATGTGCCCATCACCCAGATTTGTATAATTCATATTTCAGTGTATTTTACACAGTGGTTTTCTTCACAGGATTTGGCTTGCAAAACATTAATGATGATTAAAAATAAATACATTTGAAAATCACTCACACACAGGCTAAATACATTCTAGGGAAAACTAAAATCTTTCTTAGCCGTCAATTAGAGTTCAGGCACCAAAAAGAATGCCATAAATAAAAAGTGCTTTAATTCTGAGTCACTTAGGTGCTAAACATGATCATCTCTGTCTACACTCTCTCTGTCTGGGTAACCCAATACGGTCCCAGCCCAATGGTTTTAAAGTCCATTGATAAGCTGGTGATCCTGGATGTTCTCTCTAGCACTGACCTTTCTGAGTGTATGAAATATCCACATGGATATCGAATAAGCATTCAAACACAAAATTCACCAATCAGAACTTTTCATTCTCTCCCTCAGGAACATCCCAGTCTTCTCCATCTCAGTAAATGGCACTGACACTCACCCACTTCCTCAAACCAAAACTGTAACGATTATTTCTCTCTTTTAATACTATTCACATCAGGTGCTCACTTCGGCAGCACATATACTAAAATTGGAACGATACAGAGAAGATTAGCATGGCCCCTGCGCAAGGATGACACGCAAATTCGTGAAGCGTTCCATATTTTTAATAAACTATTTGTAAAAAAAAAAAAAAAATACTATTCACATCAGAACTTCGCCACTAAGAAAGAATACATCCATTCTTTTCAGTCCTTACATATCCACTAATATGACCCTAACTGGTCTCCGTGCCTGTTCTCTTGCCCTTTTATGATCCATCCTCAATGTAGAAACCTGAGTGATCTTTTAAAACCGTAAATCAGATGACATCATTGCCACCCTGCTCAAAATCCTCCAAAGGAGTTCTATTGTTCCCTGAATGCAACCCAAACTCACCCCAGGGCCTTGTTATCTCCCCTCCACCTCCTCTTGTGTCACTGTCCTCATTCACTGCGCTCCAAACACATGGCTTTTTGCCATTGTTATGCTGTTCTTCACATGACCACACCAAGCTTGCTCCTTTCTTAATGCCTTTGTGTTTGCGGTTCCCTCAGCCTGGAGCACTTTTCTGTCAGACTTTAAAAGGCTGCCCTCTTCATAGCCTCTTCATATCCCACAGGTCTCTCTCTGCTTAAATAGTTTCACCTCAGAGAGTCCTTTCCTGCTCACCCAATCCTAAGTAGTCTCCCAGTCACTATCACCGGGAAGCCATAATTCACTGTCTTTATAGCACTTAATCCCCATCCAAAACCATTTTTTCCACTCATTTATATTATTTTCTAGAAAGTAATTTCAGTGAGAGCATTGACTCTGATTTTCCTGTTAAGTAGATTTTTCCTCAGTGGCTAGATACTAGCTGACATAAATTTGTTGTGATAAATATTAGACAAATAAAAATATTGTTAAATATTGGAGTATGGACCAGCGTCTTTGTAGGTCAAAGACTTCACCCTAATGTAGTCTTAGCCATTTCTAAATGAACTTTACTTACTCTTTTTATTTCTCAGAGTCATTTTCTTTTAAGTTTATTTATTTATTCTGACAGAGAGAAAGAGAGAGTAAGAGTGAGTGTGGGAGGGCTAAGAGAGAGGAAGAGAGAGAATCCCAAGCAGGCTCTGCACTGTCAGCACAGAGCCCAATGTGGGGCTCAGTCTCACATACCATGAGACCATGACATGAGCAGAAATCAAGAGTCTGACACTCAATAGATTGAGCCCCCCAGGCACACCTCTTGTCTTTTAAATGGAGAAACTACTGGGGCACCTGGGTGGCTCAGTCGGTTAAACATCTGACTTTGGCTCAGGTCATGATCTCATGGTTCATGAATTCAAGACATGCACGGGGCTCTGTGCTCACAGCTCAGAGTCTGGAGCCTGTTTTGGATTCTGTCTCCCTCTCTCTACCTCTCCCCCGCTTGCACTCTGTCTCTCTCTCTCTCTCTCAAAAATAAATAAACATTAAAAAAAATTAAAATATAAAAAAACAAAAATAAATGGAGAAACTTCTAAGACCCATTATTGTTGAGAAGACAGCATGAAATAATGTAGAGTTTATTCTCCATTTGCTTCCACCTCGATTCATTCACTACCCTTCTCCACTCTGCTGTTTGCTGCAGTTAGCATCCATGACATGCATCACCTAGATTTATTTTTCCTTTGCTTCTTGCTGGGATCCAACAGTGAGTGGAACTTCCTCTTCCTGTTGGGCTATGGCTTCTTTACCCATTGACTATGGTAGCAGCTTCTATCTGGCAACTCCTCTTCTCTTCCAAGCCCCAGTGCTTACCAGGCATTGATAACTCTATTCCTCCCTCGTTCCTTTTCAAGGGTAGTAATGTGTAAGGATGAAAAATTTTTTCTTCTACCCTCCTAGGTTCTTTGGCTGGTCTAACGATTAAATTAACATAAAACCGATTAACAGGAGAAAAACAAAATTTTAATTTTGAACGTATGGGAGCCCCACAAAAATGAGACCCAAAGGCAGTCAGGCAACTGAGGCTTATGTGCTATCGTGAGCTAAGGAAAGAGATAGGGGTCTGGGGCTTAAAAGGAGTGAATCATAGGAGAATAAGAAGAGCAAAATTAGATGTTTGCATTGCCATATGGATAGGCCACTCAGACAAAATGTTTTTTTTCTGGTAATAGCTCTCTTTCTGGGCCAGGCCCGCTGTCTAAATTCCCTTAGGTAGTTAAGGGAAAGGTAAAAGTTTTCTTGAGGTGGCTGGGTCTTGATTGACTTCAGCTTAAAATAATCTACATGCCAAAGTGCCACACTTTGGGATGGCATATTCTGCTCCCCTTCAAATATTTTCCCACTACTGTTAATGTCTGAATGCCTCACTGCCCAAATCTTTATAAATACTTCTTTCCTAAATTACCTTTAGTTTTCAGATGAGCATTTGTTTCCTGCCAGGACCAGGATTGACACAGATATTGTATGTGGGCATTTTCTACACTGCCTAACACATACTTTATTTCAACAAATATTTACTGAGTGCTGACTGCATACCAGGCATTAAACAAGCACTCAATCAACGTTACTTGTTATCTATCGTATTTACCTGAGGGTCATATAAATATTTTAATTAAACAAGATAGCAAGGTTAAGGCAAAATTAAAATTCAAAATAAAGTACCACCAAATTAAAATACAGGTTAATAAAATACAGCAAACAATTTCTGTTCTGGTGTTTTGCTATTGTTTTTGCTGTCAGAGTTTCTGTTGATTTTATGCACATACTCTGAATTTAGAAAATAGATACATACACATATATATCCATACATAAATTGGTTTATTTATGCTCAATCCTTACTCATAGCTGCAGCTTATCAAACTGTGGGTATGAGCTTATATATATGTAGTTGTATATTCCCTGATATGATCTAAAAAGGCAGTATTCAATCCAATGAGGCAAATGAAATAAATGTTTACTTAATTTTCATTTTATCAAGCAGAAGTCCCTGGTAATGAGCTACCTGTTGGTCCATCCTGCAGTGGTGTTCTTACTTATCTGTGGCAGGCAGGCACTGGGACATTGACTCCCAAGGGCTCTGACTCTGGGATCAGAGTTCTTGGGTTCAGATCCCAGCTTCACATCTTACCAGCTCCTTGACTTTGGACAAATTGCTCAATTTATATAAACCCTCCAAGTCTCAATTCTTTCATTCGTCAAAAGAAGGTAAAAACCAATTGTGCCAGCCTCAAAAGGCTCTTATAATAAACTGAAATAACATATGTCAATTTCTCCCAGAAAGAGTGCAGTAAATGTTCATAAAATAGTTGCTACTAACATGATTATTAATGATGATCCTGAGGCTAGGTAAGATACTGAAAGATATTCCGGTATGTAAAAGTTGTAGCATCTCTGTATTCATTATAGCATATGACACAATATGTTTTCCATATCAAACATTCTATGAACAGTTCTATATTTACATTTTATTTTCCTTGAAGATTAAAAATACACATATATACCTATAAAATATATATTTCAGATTATAGACAAGGGCTTGACTGACCAAGCATAGTGTATGCCACCTCTGTAGTAATCCAGAATAATTAACGAAACCCTACAGCCCCAGTCAAGCCTGTGGATAATCTAGTAGGAAAACAACAGTAACATGGAAGTAGGAATGAAGCTACCTGAGTAAGCTTCCCTTTTCCATGAAACTATCAGGAAAACATGAATAGATCTTTTTTCTATGGTCTTTATCCCTCATCTATAAAGCAAAGCAAGTAAATCAGATATAGTACTTTTCAAAGCATCATACATGATATACTTGTTTAGGAATGATCTAGGATCTTGGTTTTTAATACACGGATTGGTGGCTTCTATACCCAAACCTACTGAATCTGAATCTTGGAGAAAAGAGGGGAGCAACAGAACTCCTTTTTTTAAACAAGGATCTCAAGTAATTCTTATCCACACTGACATGCTGAGAACTTCAAGTGCAGAAGATGGTTTAAGGTATCTCCCAACTTCAGTCCTCAGTGAAATATATCAAACTATTACTATTATATTTAGGATATATTCATGAACTGGTGACTGATCCCATGGATTAATGTGAAAATTGACACTGGTCTAAAACATACAGACCTTTCTCTTTGTGTTAAAATGGTCACAATTTACCTTATCTTTTGACTGGAGTTTTTACATCACACAATTTTATAGAAAAAACATAGCCTTAATGGACTGTGAAGCAGTGAGCCAATCACGAAGGCAACACAAAATTCAATCACAAACACCTGCAACTCATTACAAATTTAGCAGCACAAATGCCAGAGGCTGTAATGGGCCTCAGATAGTCTGTACAACTCTGCCAATACTCACCTATAATTTGGACTTGACATTTACAAAAAAAGACAACATTTACAAAAAGAAAAGGGCAAAGAGTTTTACCAAATAGTCCCACTCTTTCAACTTCCCCCTCCCTGCCAAGGCACTGCAGGAAAAAAAAATCAATTCTAAATTACAGGTGCTATTTGTATTCCTTCGTGAGTGCTTATGAAATGAAATTAATTGATGAAGAATTAAACCAATATTCACTAAGGGATCTAGAAGTATAATGTTTTCCCCCAGAAAGTAACATTCTCTATAGATATCTTTGGCATAAAAAAAATAGGGATAAAAAAGAAAAAGAAGGAAAGGAGAGTGGAAATGAAAAGCAACGTCAGTTTTGTGTTTAGACTTTTGTTCTAGTTTGCTTTAAGGATTAGGTGTGTTCAGTAAATGTAGTCTTATAAATGAAAGCTGTCACTTTGCAAATATGGATCTTTACGGTTGTTGTTGTGTGGAGGGAAAAGAAAACTAAACTCAGGCATCTGGAGAGTTCAGTTCTGGTTATGGATTTGTCCCTCGTTGGGCAACCTTGGAAAAGTTGCTTAACCAACTACAATTCTGTTCATTGCACCTCATTTCAACTTTTGAGGACTGCACACTTTGGCTCAATATCCTTCTTAGTAGCTTCTGTTTTGAGGTAAGGATTTCTGATAAGCTGTGACCTACAGACAGTTAATTTTTCTCTCCCCATTTCCTTCAATGTTCATTCTCTTCCCTGTTTTTCATGACATAAGTCTGAGAAACAGACACTATCATTAGGAACAGATTGTTTAATGGGCCTACTACTAAGGCACTTACTATCCTAAGGAGAAATAATACCTTATACCTAATTCTGGGTGTTTAAAAATCTTAACATGATTTTCTTTGACCATTCTCCCAGTAAATTTTGGAACATGCTCCCCCTCTAATCTCTAATGCCATTTGATATAAATTGAAGAAAGCAAATTTATTTCAATATGTACTGAAATTTGATATGTATTTCAATTTATATTTGAAATACAAATAGGAAAAGAGTCTGTTAGTAAAAAAACCATAATTAATAAAATACTATAGGGTTGTTCTTGGCTCCATAGCCCACCATTTACAGGCATTATTGAGAGTTTTAAAGGAACTACCATTTGTGTTCTACAAATGTCTGATTTCCCAACCGAAGTCACTCTCATTTCTTTTCTCACATGTTCTATAACATTTTTTGGCATTTCTCTGCACTTCAACTAACAATTATGTTTTAACTTAACATATAAACACCTTCCTTTATCTACCAAGTATGCATCCAAAAACTAAGAGCACCGACCCTCTGTGATTCAGGAGACTCACTAATATTTTAGGTGTCATATCAAAGATCCAAATCTCATCTAGAAGATACTCACAAATAAGACATTTTCTCAGAAGTTCTAAGATTGCTCTTTCATCACCTGAGACAGTCTAGGGAAGGTTCTTTCTTTGAGAAAAAGAATGTATGCAATACCTGGGTATCAGGACAGAGTTTGGTAATCAAGGAAGAAGGGAAGAAAAGGAAATTAAAAGGAAAAGAGATGACCAAAGATGACTAGAAATCTACATATGCTTGTCTTAGTCTGCTTGAGTGCCATAACAAAATACTGTGTAGAGAGTGTGGCTTAAGCCACAGAAACTTCTTTTCACACAATTGTTGAGACTGGGAGCCTAAGATCAGGATGCCAGCATTGGCAGGTTCTGTTGAGAGCTCACTTCCTGACTTACAGACAGCCACTTTCTCTCTCTGCATCTTCATGTGGCAGAGATAGGGACAGAGAGGGACAGAATGACAGAGAGAAAGATCTATGGTTTTTTCTTGGTAGCCATAGTCTTATCAGATTAGAGGCCCTCCCTTATGACCTAGTTTAACAGTAATTACCTCCTAAAGACGATATCTATTTCCAGATACCTTGGGGATTAGGGTTTCAACATATGAATTTGTGGGAAATACAATTCAGTTCTTAGTACTATCTTAAAGTAATAAAGAAGGGAAATATCCACAACATATATTAGATTAAAGCAACAGAACTTACTGTGATAGTGTGATATTTTGAGAAAGAGAGAGTGAGCATGCACGTACATGAGTAGGGGAGGGGGCAGATGGAGAGAGAAAGAGAATATCAAGCAGGTTACACTCTCAGCACGGAGCCCAACACAGGATTTAATCCCATGACCCTGGGATCATGACCTGAGCCAAAATTAAGAGTTGGACACTCAACCAACTGACTGAGCCACCCAGGTGCTCCAGTGATAGTCTGATTTTTAATAAGAAATGTATATTTGGTTTTCATCCACTGTCCCTTGCACAGAGCTCCTGAAACCCTTGGAATGTCCTAAGGCATCTTTTGTTATATTAAAGATTTTGGGAAAGCCCCTAAGTAGTCTAAAGTTGGGCACTGGTTGCCAGAAAACTAACTATGTGATTGGAAGGTCATGACTTCTAGTCCCACCATCCTGACCTACAAAGAGGGGAGATGGGCTGGAGATTGAGTTCAATTCTCAATGGCCGACGATTTGATCAAAAATGGCTATGTGAAGACACTTCCATAAGATACCTCCAAGAAGGACTAGGTTTTAAGAGCTTCTGTGTTGGTGAATATGCTGAGAGTGGGGAGAGTGATGCCCTTAGAGAGAGCACGGAAGCTCTATGCTCTTTCCTCACACCCTGCCCCGTGTGCCTCTTCCATCTGACTATTTCTGACTTATATTCTTTTATAATAAAACAGTGATCCAGGAAGTAAAATGTTTCTGAGTTCTGTGAACTGCTCTGATAGATTAATTGAACCTAGGGAGGGGGTTGTTGGAACCTTCCATCTGTAACTGGCTGGTCAAAACCACAGGTGATAATCTGGACTTGTCACTAGTGTATAAAATGTTTATGGGGGTCAGTTGGGAAGGAGACAGTCTTGTGGGATTGATTTATGGTAACTTACGGTATCTTATGTAGACCAAGTCACAACTGAGTTGAATTGTAGGACACCCAGCTGGTGTCAGAGAATTGCCTAATGGTGTTGGAAACCTCCTCCCCACACATTGGAATTGGTGACTAGAATCTTTATTGACAAACACTGTATCTTAATGTTTTATGTACATTTATACATTCATAGAAAATGGCTAAAAATGTATGCTCAACATATTAATGATAGTTGCTTTGGGGTGATTGGATTATGAGTAATATCTAATTAACTAGTTTTTATCTACATAATTTCTTCTAATTAGAAAAAAGTATTATTAATAACTGTTATCAGAGTGAACTGACATCCTCTGCAAAATAATCTGCTAATTTCTACTGTGATTTATAACTCCCTAACTCAGATCACTGTAAGTGAAGCTATTTCTTCGTTCCAATGAACTCTCAACCTCAAAATGCTTTTGGGAGTTCTCCTGGAGTGTAAATTATGAGATTATTCCTAACCTTGTCAGGTTCTGGTGACATACTGCCTACTATAATATAATAGAAGCAATTCATAAAATATTCTTTCACCTGAACCAGTTTCAAGTTCTGTGGCTTTGCAGCTGCTACTGTTCTTATTCCTCACAGAGTGTTTACTACAAGGGATCCTTTATGGCACAGACAGGTAGTTAAGAGCTCATTTTACTTGCTAATTCTCCACAATAGTTCTCTGGGTTTAAGGAGGCATTAGAGGAAAGCAAACTAGATGGTTGTTAAAAGTGTACACTCATGTTGGTGCTCAACAAATGCTTTAAAGGTGTGGCAACTCTACTTGAGGCAGTGTGTCTTTGGAACTGCCTACCCGGGCTTGGGGCAGACAGAAACCCTAGCTTAGTTAAGACCTGTTACAAAAACCTCATTAAGGAATTCTTGGAGAGTAAAATGGTACAGCACCCCCAAAATCCTCACAGGCAGCAGGAATAGTAAGCAATGTTTGGGCCTCGCTGTTCCTTAGCAGTGCTCACACCGTGACCTGACTTTAGCAGCTCAGTGTAGGTGAGACATCTTCCATTAAACAAGAAAGTCAGGACTTTGCGAAAAGAAGTTGCATGCCAATCTAAGGAGCACTGTGCTCCACCAAAAGTGGGGGCAGCCAGAGGCAGGAATGAGGGACAGAAAGACAGAGGGATGGGTCCTTACACACACTATGCCAAATACAACCTTCACATCTGAAATATGCACTTCGTTTTGCAACTGAGGAACCTGTCAGGTGGTATCCTAACTTGCTTCATGAGTGACATCTGGACCAATGTGCACTATTTATAATACTAACATCTGCGTTAGTCATCATGACATTAGAAGATTGGGAAGCAATGAGTTAACCAAATAGCATTTTGCCATCGTCTGAATTCGACCCAGTTGTGAGAATTTAAAGCAAAGGAAGAAAATTTCAGATATTGGGTAGTAAAGTGAAAGTCATTAAATATGCACAGTCTGTGTCTCCTCCCATTTAACTGCCTCTTTGACTAATGGTTAATTGTGGGTGGCTTAAGACTTAATTCATTTGGTATTTCCTTTTCTGGCGCACAGAAGCCAATGCACACAGTTCTCTAAGACGCTCTGCTTAGAGGCATCTTCAGCTGCACACTACTCGGCCTGGCAGCTTACCCCATCACTGGGCTAAGAGACCTCGAAAGCGTTTATTTCACATAGCGCTAATTAGGTGCACATATTTGACCTTGTAATTTCTTCAGGGAAACATGAAAACAGGTAATGCATTTTTGGACATAATACTCTCTGGGTGAGAGCTGCTACTGGAGGCAAAGCAAAGCCCTAAATACGGTAATACAGGAGGTGCCTAATATCCTTACCTATTTTTGTAATATCAAGAAGACCTCTCATTTTCTTGATTCAAAAATCAGTCTGAATATTTGCCTTAGCAAAGGGTCTGGTGATCACAGGGAGGGCTTGTTTAAATGACACCATCAGGTTCATTTTTGAAACAGGACATGCTCCAGAAAGTGCTAGTACTGGAGGTGCCCACAGTGAGAATTCTTTAATGGGTTGGTTGACTTTTTCTGTAAGAACATGAGCACCCATCAATACATTCAATTTTATGATCAATGTTTCTTTCTTTTAAAAAATCCACACTCTATTTCTGTTTAGTCTATTAGTTTCTATTTACACTATGCTGCTGTTTTTCTCCTTAGGTTCAATTCCCTTGGACAACCATAAGGGCCACTGAGAAAATGCTGTATTGCTATTTGAGATTTATTTCTTCGTAAATGATAAACTTATCTTTTACCGCCTTTCTTGGTATTAAAAAGAAAAGACAACAAAAACATCTAGAAATCTCAAAATCTTACTGTTTTATTCAGTTTCCTCCCACCCTGACCCCCACAGCATCCTTTTAATTTTAAATCTGATAAAAGAAATGAAGAAAACATCAAAGTTTCTAAAGCTTTATTTTCATTCTCCACAGAAGTGAAAGTGTAGGATTGTAGTTGAGAACTTGTGTTCAAGAGTTAAAAAAAAAACAACAAAAGAACAAAAACAAACCCCCCCCAACAGGATTCAAATCCCAGCTGCACTGTGTAACCTTGAACACAATATTTAACCTCAATTTCTTTGTTTCTCAAATAATATAACAGGCCTCCAAGTGCTGTGTGAGGATGAAATAACAGGAAAAGTACCAGGCATCTAGTGATTACACAATAAATCACATTACTGTTATCTATAAAAATTAACTGTGACATAGTAATTATTATTCCCAATTTACCATTGAAAAATAAAGACTCAAGGCATTAAATACCATGTCAGGGATCATATGGTTGGAGAATCACAATTCATATCTTTTTTTAACTCCAAAGTATATCTTCCATTCAAATGCAATTATAGATATTTAGGTTCTTTTATTGTAAATTCCAGTAAACTAGACCATCAAACTCTAGGAAGGAATTAACAAACAAACAAACAAACCAAAAACCAAAAACCTGCTGGTTACTCTTGGTCTTTCAGAGAACACATATTAATAGTTAATGAAATCCAACCAGAATAGCCTGCTTCAACCTTTTCATCTTCACATCCATCAGCAGATGTGCAACAACAGGAAATAACCAGGATGCTTCTTCACTAACTGGATTTGTTTGTTTGTTTGTCTCTTTCTCCCCTACTAGGTCTGCATTAACATTTTCTTTCTTTTATGAAAAAAATATTCAAATGCAAAGAGGAAGCAAAACACTTAATCCACTCTAGTGGGTCTGTCAGACATACGGCCTGTGGAGTAATTTAATCCAGCCCACCATGGAATCTGAAAATTGCTTCTTCCATCCCCTGCTGTACCCGAATCTGAATGTGGGAAGAACAGTCTCAAAAACAAGAGCTCCTGAGAGCGGTTTCTAAGGGGCGAGGCCAGAGAGGTGTACAGCAGTGGGGGTTCATGAATTCAATTTACTCATATTCAGAGCAGTAGAAGAGAAATGACTGTAGTTCCATTGTCTCTTATAAAACTCTGAGTTGGAACAGAAAGAGAAGAACTCAAAGCTTCTGATTTGTTTAAAGAAATACAGAGCCAGATGGGTGGGACTCAGGAGCAGAAGGGGAATTTCTGGAAATTTAGATAGCTCCCATTGATAAACTAATCACTTGCTGACACAAAACTAACATTGTTACCTCATCAATAATGATGGTTCTTTGTACAAACTACTCTAGTGCACACGCGTGCGCGCGTGCGCGCACACACACACACACTTTAAGAGCTGCTGCTGATTTATAATATTTCTAGGTCCTTTAGGAAAAAACAATATATAAATTTGCTTCAACCTCTTTTAAAAGGTTCTTGAATATTCTTCTTTGAGTACACATGATTAAAATACTTAATGATGCCTCTTTGCAAAACTAAAAGTCTCTCTATCTCAAGGAGTTATATGCCCTGTAGTAGTCTCATTAATTTGTTCCCTCTAAATCCCTACTCCAATCTATTTTATTTTATTATTTTCTCTTTCTTGGATTCTTTAGTGGGATTTTATTGTCCATAGGGCTGGAGCATGTCCAAATATGAACTTGACAATTACATTAAATTAATCCGTGGGCCAGGAAATTTAATTCTTAATAAAATATAAAGGCATATTCAGGAAACACAATCTAGTAGAGATATTTTCAAGGATTAAAATATTTTTTCCAGCAAATAATCATCATCATACCCCAGAACACTGAAAATACGCAAAAGAGGGCATACAAGCCTCCTTCAACTAGATGCAATTGTTGCATCTGGAGGTAAAGCATCTGTCACTGTCCCTTGGTACTGTCTCCATAACAGTCAGTAGACTTAACCAAATGATTCTGAGTATGTTTATATCAGTAGAGCCTGTGCCATAGGCAAAGATGAAAAGACTATGTTTCAGGGGTGGCTGGCTGGCTCAGTGGTGGAGCATGTAACTCTTGATCTTGGGGTTGTGAGTTCAAGCCCCATGCTGGGTGTAGAGATTATTTAAATATAAAACCCTTTTTTTTTTTTTTAAAGACTAAGTCTCTGTGAGCTAGTTTAGTGGATTAGTCCTCCCTTATTTGCTGTCTAAACCTAGCCAAGTCACTTAAACACCAAGTTTCAGTTCTAGCATTTACTGAATGGGGATACTACTACTTTATAGCCTTACTGAGAGGACTACATGAGATTATCTATGTAAAAGTGCCTAACTGGTGATGATTTCACTCCAGACTTTTAAAAATGCTAAAAAATTATTATCCTTGTCTTTGTTAATCTTACCATGATCAGCAAGGGCCTTCTCACTGAGAAAATATGCTATAAGGGACATTACTGAACAAAATTAGAATATAGACAGTAAATAAGTAAAGTTGTTGATCAATGTTACATGTACTGAAGATGGGAATTATACTATTGGTAGGTAAGAGAAAATGCTTACTCCTAGGAAATGCACACTAAATTATTTAAGGTAAAGGACCATAATGTAAACAACTTACTCTCAAATAACTCAAGAAAAAATATACACAATGTATATGTACATATATTTACATACATACACATACACATATGGGGGATATGTGGCAAGCAAATGGGACAATAAACTGGGCAAAGGGTATGTGAATTTTTTTGGTAGTCTTGTAACTTTCCTGTAAGTTTGAAATTAAAACTTCCAAATAAAAATTAAGATAATTATAATAGTAAAGACAAGCAACGTACATACAGCTACAGTTCAGCCGTGCTATAACTGAGGGGTATGAAAGGGAGTTAGGGCATGCTTGGAATGTGAGGAAGCACATATAGAGAATCTGAATTCATCCTGGGGAAATAGGAGCTATATAGAAGGTAGAAGTAGAGGTATAGAAGAAGGTTTCCCTTGGGACTTATAAAGATGGATATAGAAAAAAATAGATATAGTTTTTTTCAAATGTTTATTTATTTTTGAGAGGGAGAAAGAGACAGAACACAAGCAGGAGAGGAGCATAGAGAGAGAGGGAGACACAGAATGTAAAACAGGCTCTAGGCTCTGAGCTGTCAGCACAGAGCCCAATGCAGGGCTCGAGCCCACAAACCGTGAGATCATGACCTAAGCTAAAGTCAGATGCTTAACCAACTGAGCCACTCAGGTGCCCCAAGATACAATTTTTTTAATGTTCATTTATTTTTTGAGAGAGAGAGACAGAGCACAAGCAGGGGAGGGGCAGAGAGAGAGGGAGACACAGAATCTGAAGCAGGCTCCTGGCTCTGAGCTGTCAGCACAGAGCCCAATGCAGGGCTCAAACTCATGAACTGTAAGATCATGACCTGAGCTGAAGTCAGACCCTTAACTGACTGAGCCACCCAGGCACCCCAGACACAATTTCTTTAATGAGCAGAAAGAAAATTTTAGATGCTCATTACTCCCCAACAGGTAGTACAGGGAAATGTAATATGTTAAAAAATATTTATCTGAGCTCATGGCTGAAAAATCAACCTACAATGGACCGTGGGAAGTGTTGCACTATTTCTCTAACCTATTTTTCTGCAAAACAATAGTCTGGTGAAATATTCCTGGGGGAAAAGTACAACTGTCAAGTTTGGAAAATCCTACACAGCAGAGTCTGATCTCAGAGATTCACAATGCATAAAGGCATATTATAGGCTCTAAGAATTTCAGAAGTGAAAACTCGGATGATATTCCAAACAATTAAAAAGGGGTCTGGTGTCATTTTGCTGGTGTCAAGGGTTGTGCTCTCTGATGTAGATACTGAGATGGTATTTGGGGGGCAAGGGGAAGCGTCCTACCCTACCTCAGTCACTGGAAAAGGAAGACCCAGAAGGCAGCTCTCTGCAGCTAAGGCTCACCATGAAGGAATTGAGAGCGGGACCCAGACTGATGACCACATGCTCTTCCCACTTCCTGTAGCTGAGGGACAAGCCCTTGCCTGAACAGAACGTATCACTAGGTTGATCACATTTGGTTATGCTAGTTTCCATCCTGCATAATACGCTTTAGGAAATAATGCTCTAAACTTTTAAGACTAAACAAGTTATTTCTCAAACCAAATATTAATTAAACTCTCAAAGACTGAACACTGAAGTATATGACTACTGCTCTCAAATGTAACTTTTCTTTTCTTCTTCTGTGTCTGCCCTGATGGTATGTTCCTGTTAATAGAATATGTTAAAGGTAATATTTGCGGGGACATCCAGGTGGCTCAGTCAGTTGAGTGAGTGTTCGACCTCAGAGCAGGCCACGATATCATGGTTCATGGGTTCGAGCCCCTCATTGGGCTTGCTACTGTAGGCCTGTCAGTACAGAGTCTGCTTTGGATCCTCTGTCCCTTTCTCCCTGCCCCTCCCCAGCTTGCCATCCCCCCAAAACAGATATTTTTTTAAAAAGGAGTACATTTGCTTGGCATAGTATTTACACAGCATCATAGAAGTAGACCGTTAATACTTTTGATGATAATACCTCTTTTCTCTTAGTGTCTTCTTTAAATGAAACCTTAGATATTTAACATCATGATACCTACTTTGCTCCTAATACCTTATAGTTTAGAATGAACCATACGGTCACAGTTAAGTATAATTAAAAAAGCACTAGAATTGGTGGCAGAGACCTACCTGGGTAGCAGATACCCACACTAACCACCAGTAAAAACATAAGCAAATTCAACTCCTCTTTCCTTTGTCTGTGATAATTATCAAGTCAATATATGTGAAAACATTTTGCAAATGGCAAAGCACTCTAAAATGCAGGGGATTTGCTTTGTTATTACTATCATTATCATCCTCATCAAACCTGGAAATATTATCATTATATAAATAATGAAAACAATCACAGAGTAAAGATACAGAAGAATTCCGCCTTTGTTTATTTATACGTTTGTTCTTTCAACAAATGCTCTTTTTTAGCATCTGTGATGGATCAGGCTATGTTTTCGGTGCTTATCCCAAAAGATGAGTGCCTTATTAAACCAAAAAAGAGACGTCAACAGTAAAAGGTTTAATAAGCTGTGCATATAATTTGTTGTTGTTGGAAGGGCTGGGACTTCAGGCACAGCCACCTATTAATTAAGGCTGATTATTAGTATTACAAATCTGTGCCTGAGTACAAGCAAGGGAAAAAGAACTCCCCATTGTTCATCATTTACCCTTTGGGTCCTGCACTCTCATCTCTCTCAGGACACATGCAGTGGCTCCTTTGAAAACTACTTGGCAACCAATTCACCAAGTGTGCCTCCTCTCAAAGAAACTGAAGGCCAAAAACGTATGATGTGTCCTAATGTCGTATTAATTATCAAGACAATACAGTGGACCACAAGAGAGCCCTGATTGATCTCTGTGAGAAAGTGTTTTCTTCAATCTCTGGGCCATTACCAGTAGACAGGATTGGGGAGCAGATTGCAAAGAAAGGAAGGAAGGAAAGGTCATATTCTTTTTTTGTTTAATTACAGTTCTGTTAGAAACTTCTCAGGGCTGTTAAACATATGAATCATGTATTCCCCTCATCTAAAATGTTCTATCTATTCTGACACTGTTATATAACGCAGAATGAATTAATAACCTTTTGGTGTATCTCAAACTCCTATTATCATCTCTGGAGCACAGAGAAGTGAGAGAAAGACAAGAGGGAGAAATAGGAAGAGAAGGAGGGAGGGAGAAAGAAAATTTAATGCGCTTCATTTCATGGACCGTCAGGAGATTTTATAAATTATTGGACAAAGATATTTAGACAAAACTTAAACCAAATAAATTATTTAATAAACAGATGCCAAGTGGAAATGCATAATTTATTGCTGATATGCATAAGCTGGTTTCAGAATTCCAAGGTTTTTCCTTATTTGCTAGACTAAAATATTCCCACATATAACCTTTGCATATTTGAGGGAAAAGCACAGAAGTAGTTGAATTCAATGAGTATTCAATTTAGTTTGGCAATTATTAATTTAACATACACATTTTCTTATGTGCTTTGAGGGATACTTAATTATTAAAGACACAAAAATTTGAAGAACAATACATAAACACCAAAAATTGTTTCCAGATTCATCTCTTTCATCAAATATCTTATAATGCTCATCTTGCCCTTTGAACTAATTTGGGACACATCTTCACAATTCTGGGGCCAAAACTGCCCCTCCCCACTTCCCAGCCCTGTAAACGTTCCTTTAAGGTTCCATTTCCCACCTCTCCAGCTGCCAAGTTGATCCATTTACTGCATTTCATATCTTTACTTGATAAAAATGTATTATAAAACAAATCATGGATTGGTAATTATTGGTTTAGATAAAAATGTCAGTCAGTAGGTTGTAAGTTTCTTGGCCTCAGAGAAGATGTCTTCTTCTTCTCAAGAAATGCATAAGGTATTATTGTTTTTAAAATAGTACACACTGTGAGAAATAGAGTGAAGGAAATTATGAGGTTACAAATATATGCAAAAAAATGCAAAATGGAGATTCTGAATCTTTAGCATCTGCCCCTCTGTGTCTCAGCTTCCTCATCTCTAAAAGTAGAATGATAGAATTTCCCTCATAACATTTTATGAGGATGCAGCGAGTTAATGCATAAGAAATTAATTCAAAATGTGGTGTGGGACTAGCTGATGGGTTAAAACTTGAAAGGGAATGGTACTAACATGTGGGGAGCACTCAAAAAGTGTAACAGTGGTAATAGTAATAAGATGGTGATGATGGTGATATTAGTGATATCTGTAAAGCTCCTTGATAAAGTAGTTTGATAGCAAATTATTTGAGTCAGTGGATGTTGAGAGAGCTTAAGGTTTTTTTCCACTCACAAACTAGCTATAGACCTTAGGTAAAGCATTGCATCTGCTGAATCTCAGGGTCCCCATCTGTAAAATGAAGGGTAAAAAGGAGAATGTGTTGCTAAAAGGGTTCTGCCATCCCTCAGTCTCCTTTTAACCAGCTATGCAGAGATTCCTTGCATTGAATTTAGTCCTTTTTAAGGTAGAATATTTAAGGTAGAATATTGATCATAAGGAGTTTTAAAATTATTATTTAAGGCAGATTTGGGATAAATAACTTAATATGAGCTGTTACTTAATATGGAAGCCAATGGTAGAACAAAACAGGAGTAGTGAGTGGAATGGCTTATGTAGTCGGTAAGGGAAAAAAAGGTAATTATTTGCTAATAATAGAAAATGTTAGTACAACTGTCATTACTAGGGCCTGAACTGCTACTTTGTTAAATGAAGTGAGATCTGCAAGCTGACCTCAACATTTTCTTCCTGTGGGTTGTCAAATGCCCCATTACAGGAGGAAATGTATTTCCTGGTAACTGTATTAGAGTGAGAGCAATTCCAGATAATTATGATGATCTCCATAAAATCAATCAATTGCGTTACTTCATTTCTCTCTCTTTCTCTAGCTCTATTCTTCTTTGTCTCTTGGAGGGCAGTGAAACCTGAGGACTGGATTTTAGCATTCAGAGTACATGCCTACATTATAAGTCCTGCAACTTCCCATGTGGTCAAGTACTGCTCTTTCTTCACATCCATTTTTTTCCTCCTTTCCACAAAAGCTGTAAACTTCTAGTCGTCCTCTGTTTCTTTCTCCACTTCCCATAACTCGTCAGCGTTCTAGACCTGACCATCCTTCTTTTTGATGGTCAAAATGTCTGCTACTGTAGCCGCTGGCCTTCAGCTCCCGTGGCTAAGATATCACGTATGGTTTTCTGTTCTGGCCTCAGGTCAGTTCAACTCAGTAAGCATTTACTGACAACCTAAACCAGCCTGCGTGTTGGCCAATAGGAGTTAATGGAGAGATGGCAACAATGCAAGGCCACTATGATTACTCAATTATTAAATTTTGAGAAGGGCCTTTAGAAACGGTCTACTCCAGTGTATTCCAACAGCTCTGTGCAGTGGTGGAAACATTCTCTATGTGTGGCTCCTGAGAACTTGACATGTGCCTAATACCCTTCATGAAGTGAATTTTTAATTTTATTGAATTTAGTTAGTTTTCATTTTAAATATTAATTATTTTGAGAGAGAGAGAGAGAGAGAGTGAGCAAGGGAGGGGCAAAGAGATGAAGAGAGAGGGAATCCCAAGCAGGCGTAGAGCTGTCAGCGCAGAGCCCGCCACGGGGCTGGATCCCACGAACCGTGAGACTGTGACCTGAAGCAAAATCAGGAGTCAGATGTTCAACCGACTGAGCCACTCAGGTGCCTTAATTAGTTTTAATTTAAATATAAACATCCATATGTAGCTGGTGTCTACTGTAAAATGGATTTTATACATGAGGAAACACACCCACAAAAGTGAACGCTACTAACCTAAGATTACATAGCTAATCTTAGCCCTCTTTTTCTTTCAAAACCCACCATCAACCCAGTAGCAAATTCTAACTTTAAAAGATATCCACTCTCTGAAAACTTCTCATCGTTCTCATCATTACCCTCCTCCCCCAAGACATTGCCTTCTCCCTCTGCTTCCATCCTTGAGTACAAAGATGACATACAAGACCTTACACCAACTGACTTCTACTACTTTCTGACATCATTTTACCAATCTCACGCTCAATACCACTTCGCACCAGACACACCTGGCTCCTTGCCATCCACCCGACACTCCAAACATACTACCCAGGGCTTTAGACTTGCAGTGTCCTTTATCTCTATAGCTCTCACCCCCAGTATCTGCGTGGTATATTTTCCCACTCCATTCTTCTCAAAGAAATTATATAGAGTTGTGTCCACTTATCTGTGCACCATTTGGCATACAAGTTTTGTAGGAGAAATTGGCTAAATCTTAAACAAGAAGGGAATAGGGTCGCCTGAGAAAAATTGAAATGTCAAGGTATGCCTCAGCATGAGGTCTGAATTGATATTATTCATTACAGGAAAAAAGCTTAAGGCAAAAACTGATCTGGAACCAGTAAAGACATTTAGGGTCAGAAAAGAGAACTTGGGAAATGGCTTATAAGGACTCCTTGATTTTGAAATGACAAATTTAAGGAATTCTCACCCCTCAAACAATAATAATAATTTTTGCTGAAGATGAGTTCAGTCAGAGTTTCCAAAGCACTCGAGGAAAGAAAGAAAGGACAGCGAGTCAGTGTAACTAATGGAAGGATTCATATCCAAGAACCCATGATAACAGAAAAATTTGTGAGTAGCTTTCAGATGTTGCATTCCATTAGCAAATACGCCCGCAACTCCAAAACTCCAAATGCAGAGCAGTCCTGCAGACTGGAGACTAAAGAAAGAACTGATGTTATAACTGGAGTCCAAAGGCAACCTGGAGACAGAGTTCCTTTTTCTTCTGGGAACCTGTCCTTTCCTCCTAAGGTTTTTAACAGATTGAATGAGGCCCACCCATATTATGGAGGGTAGTCTGCCTTCCTCAAAGTCTGCTGGTTTAAATGTTAATCGTATCCAAAAAAAAAAAAAAAAAGCCTTCACCAAAACATCTAGACTGGTGTTTGACCAAACATCTGGGTACCATGGTCTGGTTAATCTGATGCATACAATTAATCATCTCACACCCCAAAATGTTGTCTTAAATGCAAGGCAGCAAGGAGTCCAGGTTGCAATGTCCTATGATTTTAGCAATTTTTTTGGAGTGTACAGTCTTAGAAATACTGTATTGTAACATTTTACCTGAAATTTATATGTGCATAGTTCGAGAAAATACAAGATGGCTCATTGGGTTATGAATGTGTGTATCTGTTTGGCCTACAGCAATTGTTTCTTTCCGAAAAGTTGTATCATTTGGTCCCTAATCTGTTTTTTTTAACCTTTTAAAAAATTTATTTCTGAGAGAGAGAGAGAGAGAGATAGCATGAGGAGGGGGTGGTCAGAGAGAGAGGGAGACACAGAATCAGAAACAGGCTCCAGGCTCTGAGCTGGCTGTCAGCAAAGAGCCTGACGCAGGGCTCGAACCCACAAACTGTGAGATCATGACCCAAGCCAAAGTCAGATGCTCAGCTGACTGAGCCACCCAGGTGCCCCCCTAATCTGTTTGCATGACCATCTCATGCACTGATTGAAGCAGAGTGACATTTAAAACAGAGATTGAAATAAATGATATTTTTGAATATTACTGTAATATTTGTAAGATCTACACCCCTGTCTACTTTCTAGCCTTATAAGAAGATAAATCATAAGAAGGGGCACATTCCTACCTATGTTGTACATTGCCTCATTCTCTCTCTTTCCATCACCAAAACAATCCACAGACATAATAAACAGCACCCTTCTCTTAAAAAAGCAGAATAAAAACTCTTTACAACTTCTTTGGAATTTCTATTTTAAAGTTTTCATTTTGTGTGTGTGAACACTTGGAATCTCGATATTTATATTGTTACCAAGTGGGACATACACACACCTGGCTCTTCCTACGCCTCAGAATACCCGATGTTCAGCTTTCATGTCAAAAAGCATTAGCACTTTTACTGCATAAATAATAAAATGGATGTAGAGACTCAATATTTTATGATAACCTAAAACACTCACCAAAAAAAGCTATTTTGAGCTCCCTCAAGCCAATCAAAGACCTCTATTTAGATGCAGAAAATACAAGAGATGAGAGGAGATTTTCCCTGTCAAAAATAATTATTCTATTCAATAATACGTTTTTAGTGACAACTACATTAGGCATCACTGTACGAGACACTCATAATAAAGACTGAGAATAGAATGGGAAGTTTCAGTCAATGCCATCATGGAGATTTCCATCAAATAAACCACTAAGGAAAGTAAAGAAACTAGAGAAGGTCCTCAAGATCCAAGAAATGAAACTAATCACACAGACAGCTCTTTTTACCCCAAGCAATTCTGACTCTGGGAATAAAGGTCAGAGAACTTAGGCAGGTTTCATAATTGTCCGGAAGCTAGGTGTTCAGCTCAAAGCGTCCCAGGTCCGAACATTTGGCTTCCCTAACAAGACACAGGCATCAGAAAGTCCTTTCTGTAGAATTAATTGTCAGCCTGCCCAGACGTTTCTTCCTGCCCCAGTACGAATCCTCCTGGTTGAGATGGGATGTTTCGTCTGTACCAGGATCTGCATGATCATTACCTCATGCGTGCTCTGCGTGCAATCCACTGGATGTTTAGTGTCTGTGAATGTCCTCCATCCGGAATCTTGCCTACTTTTGTTCTCATCTGCTTGCCTGGCTTTTAACTCACTCTTACTCCGGTGTTTGATATTTAGGACATCGTGGCCTACATCTGTCAGCTTTGTTTCAGCTCCCTGCTCCTTCCTAAACTATCTGAACTGCTTGAAGGTCTTTCTGACAAGGCACCAAGCCTAGAGTAACAAATCTGGACTATCTACACATATTTCTAGGCCAAGTTTCCAGCTTTGTCACTAGACTCTACCCACGTGGCATAATAATGACACATTGGTTCTGAATTCAGATGTGAGGTGTGCTAATAATTTACTGTAACTCTATAAGTAAAGTACTTTTTCTCCTACACTTTCTTTATAGGCTATTATTAAAATGCACAGACACGTTGCTGTAGTATATGGAAACAGTGCAATGTAATCAATGATTTGTAAACCTAGATGCATCTATATAATAGGAGAAAAAGAGAATAATATTCTGTTTCATTATCATGGATATATTGTAGGTTCCACTTAGTGGTATAGCAAAAGATAATACGATCCCTGACCTTTAGTAACGCATGATTTAAAGAGGATAACATGACTTACATGGAGTTTGAAGAACTAAGATTATTTGCATTGAATGTTGAGGTTTATTGAACTTAATGTATTACAGTTACCTTTACTGTTGGAACTCCAATCTTACTTGATAAAGTCCTGCTATCCTGATCTTTTGAAAAGTAATTCTTAAAACCTGTAATGTTTAGCATGAAACCTTTTTACTTCCATGAATGAAATCAATTGGGTGGAATAAATAGAGCATGGTATGTTTCCTTTTGCTACAATATTATATATTTTTGCCTTCAATAACAAAGTGAAGCGAGTTAACAAGTAAGACATGCAAGAGTTAGTTTTTTTACGAGGCTTTTTACACATATTAGTGCATTTAATCCTAATAAGAAACCAATCATCAAAATATATCAACAAACTCCGTACAGTGTGGAAAATATGACTCAATGTAACTGAACAAATTTCTAAATAACTAGCAGGTGGAACAGAGTCAAAATTTGAATGCATGCCTATTTGACTTCAAAACCTATACTTTTTAAATTGCATATTAGAATAACTATCTCCCTAGATCTAGAAAATCAGGAATTAAATTCTTGGATAATCCTAAAATTGCCTTCCATGAAAGTATTATAATTTTATTGGCAGTTTTCCCATTATGCTCTATTGTGCTTACTTCAGAATCCTCATCTGGGCATATTCTTGGTTCATTTTTTCTTGACTTGCATATTTTTTTCATTTTCTGTAAATTTTTCATGGGGTGGGTATAAGAAGAAACTCCACATAAGCTGTTCCTATTGATCAAAAGGTGATACGCATTCAATATGTACTTACTGAATAGTGTAAATAAATGACTGTTAAGAGGATACATGTTTTTGACTTACTCAAATACCTTGGTTTTACAGAAATCTAATGATTATCAGTAATCATTTGGATTATAGATTATTTTATGTCGGTATGTTTTTTTCTAGTACTTTTCTTTAAGCTAGCAATATGATGTTTTAAAAATAGATTAATTGAATACTGTCTGGTTTTTGTTATCCTAAAACTTATAATTTACAATACTCACCATAAAATGTCATTAGGAAATTTAATTATACTCTCTGGTCATAATATCTGGTTTTTAAACTTTCATAGTAAAAGAAAATGTATTGAACACCTACTTTTAGGTGTTATTGAGTGCTAGGAGCCCCCTTATACCTGTGGCTTTGATGTTCCATCTGTATTTCTTCACAGTGCTGGGCTTAGCAGTTAAGTACAGCATTTCTCCAAGCATAATCATTGTTATGGCTTATTGACAGAAACTCCCAAGGCTCACATGAATTTCAGCCATCATCCTTTTTCTCCTTACTAATTTCCAAGTGAGGATATAATTTTTCATTTCATTATCACTGTGTGTTTTTCTCTTTATATACTGTATATTTCTTCCTTTTATTTTGCTTCCTTTGATGGCTTAACAGTTGGATATAAGAGAACGTCACTTTTATTTATCCCCTTTCCTCTTTCTACTGATGGCAAGGAAATTAGCACCTTAATGGAAGGCACACTGTGTAGAACCTATTAGTTTCATAGAACTCTTAAAGAAATGCCTGTGTTGTATTATTACAAAACTTAAAGAAGCCATCACAATTTTCCACATCAATTCCCATGGTCACACAAAATGACAGTAATAAAAATATCATTCTTGGAAGGCAAACTGAACCTCTTTAACACTGCTATCAATCCAAGTGAGAAGCAAGGATCAAATTTCTGCCTGTGTCAAAAGATGAGCTAACCGAGAACTGGTAGAGACAATTAAATTACCATACATTTTGTTGGATATTCTAACAGCGTTAATTTGCCCTTTGCTCTCAGACAAAGTCTAAGATATTGAACATAGAAAACAGGAGTCTATGACCCACTTCTGATTAAAATTTCTATCATTAACAGAGTAAAAATCTCTTCAGAATAGTTTCATAAAGATAATTTTCGCATATTATTTAAGACTTACCTCACAAAATTTTACTTGGCAGATTTTTTTTAAAGATTTTTAATGTTTATTTATTTTTTGAGAGAGAGATAGAGACAGAGCATGAGTAGGGGAAGGTAGAGAGAGAGGGAGACTGAATCTGAAGCAGGCTCCAGGCTCTGAGCTGTCAGCACAGAGCCCCATGCAGGACTTGAACCCACAAACTGCCCAATCATGACGTGAGCCGAAGTCGGTTGCTTAACAGACTGAGCCACCCAGGCACCCCTACTTGGTAGGGTTTTTATTGCTTAAAGGAATTAACACCATTTAGTTTACCACCATACAATTAGCAGACTCACTCTGTTATAAACTTGAGAATGTATCTTCAAAAGTTTATAAGCTAACAGCATACCACCTAGGAAACAGCATATTTGGCGGGGAGGGCGGGGCGGGGGGGAGGCCAAAACAAATACATGTATATCATCTTTAAAATATTTTTAAAAAAATATCTTTTCAGAGCTTACTTGAATATTGTCTTTGCTACAAATCATATTTGATAGTTTACTGAGATCAGATGCAAAAACTATCTTCACTGATTCTGAAATTAACCGTAATCAAGTTTTGTTATAATTCAAATGCATGTGCGGTGTCCAGGTCTCTGTAGGACAAAAGTAGTAGCTACCTATATTTTAATCCCTCTACATATTCTCTTAAAATGCTACAAAACTACCTGGAGAACAGGAAACCAGCTAAGATCCATGTCTAACCAAGTTCAGGAGACACTACTACCTGAATACCTGAAAACAGAGCTGGATCCAGAGTCCACACTAGAAGAGAGGAGCAAGGAATTTTGCACAGAGAGTGAGTGGGCAGGATAGTGGGGTCACAGTAATGGCTCATCAAAAATGGCACCTGAGAGGGGTCATTCCTGGAGAAACCATCTCCACTGGGGTAATACTCAGAAGAGCTCTGAGACTTGCTTATTTGCAGACCACTAGACCTAAATTAAAGGAGCTTGGTGACAGTCTTGGAAAGGCATACCCTGAGGGAAGCTAGAGCCAACTTTGAAAAGGGAGGTCTTCTTTACAGGCTTGTTGATGAAGAAGAGAAAAAAGACCGATATGACTAAAGATATTATAAAGATGTTGAAAAAAGGCAGTATCAAAAATTGGAAAGAGGTAGGTAAAAACATACTACTTGTTTTTAAAATTAATTTCACTGTGGCTCAGAAGAGGGCACTAAGTACCAAAGTGATCATCCCATCAATTTACATGTTATCACTTATCTTTAAAAAAAACATGATACAACACAGATAAACAAAAAGGAATCCAGTATCTGGGAAAGTCCATACAAGAAGAAAACATAAAATAGAATTTAAAAATTCTGCAAATGAGAACACTAAAAATAGCTGGAATCAGAGGAAAGCTATTACATAATGTTCCAAGAGAAATTAGGTAAAATTAAGCACTTGTAGGCATAAAAGAACATCACAAATCCAGAATTTCAAAATTTCCAAATAGTAATGCAAAAATGCTGAAGGATATGAAGTGAGAGCTTACCAAATCTAAGAAAGAAATTAAAGAATGAGACAAAATCATTACAGAAGAAAAAATTAAATTACTAGCTCTAAAGAAGAATAGATATGACCAAAACTACAAGGGATATAGGACTCAAGGTACAGTAAAGGGTCAGAAAAAAAAAAGTGATGATACAAAAGACCTTTCCAGACTTTAAAAAAAGACCTCAAAGAACCTCTTTTAAGTATTTAATGGGCTAGAAGAAAATTAAATAATTGAGATTTTTAATATAAAAACTATAACTTAAGAACATTTAAAAATATATTAACTTAAGAAAACTTTGTTAAAATAAGACTTGAATTTCATATTGAAATTTCCCATCAAGGGACACCTGGCTGGCTCAGTTGGTGGAATGTACAACTCTTGATCTTAGAGTTGTAAGTTTGAGCCCCATGTTGGGTGTAGAGATCACTTAAAAATAAAATCTTTAAAAAAATAAAGTTAAATAAAAAAGAATGTTCTCATCAAGTATGCGGAAAAATCAACCCAGCACTGTCAACTGCAAGACATATAGTAGTTAGTCAGTATACTTGAAGGGAAAAAACCCTTTGGTCCACAATCAAATATGAGGTAATTAACAAACAAAAAATTCTAATTTTTCTGCAGACACATACTATGCAAGAAACAATGAAGCTATATTTTTAATAAAATCAAAGAAAGAATCAGTGAAAAAAATTAATATTCAAACTGTATAGCACAGCTATAAAAATTTTAAAGTTTTATTATTATTTTAGAGAGCAAGGGGAAGGGGCAGTGAGAGAGAGAAAGACAAAGAGAAAGAGAATCCCAAGCAGGCTCCACACTCAGCACAGAGCCTGATTCAGAGCTTGATCCTGTGACCTGGGAATCATGACCTGAACGAAAATCAAAATTTAAACACTCAACTGACTGAGCCAGGTGACCTCCAAAACACAGGATTTTTTTTTTTTTAACATAAAAACCTGTGACAGATTTGGACTCTTGAGATCTATCTGAGGGATATCCTAGAGGGAGAGTTTTACCTAACCAAGATAGCACTGGAAAAGCTATAGATAAAATGACTGCTGGTGTACTTCTCAAAGCTATAACAAACAATCCTAAAATTTGTATGGAACCACAAAAGACCCTGAATAGCCAAAGTAATACTGAAGAAGAAAACCAAAACGGGAGGCATCACAATCCCAGACTTTAGCCTCTACTACTAAGCTGTAATCGTCAAGACAGTATGGTATTGGAACAAAAACAGACACATAGACCAATGGACTAGAATAGAGAACCCAGAACTGGACCCTCAAATGTATGGCCAGCTAATCTTTGACAAAGCAGGAAAGAGTATCCACGGGGAAAAAGACAGTCTCTTTAGCAAATGGTGCTGGGAGTACTGGACAGCAACATGCAGAAGAATGAAACTAGAAGACCACTTTCTTACACCATGCAGAAAAATAAACTCAGAATGGATGAAAGACCTAAATGTGAGACCAGAAGCCATCAAAACCCTAGAGGAGAAAGCAGGCAACAACCTCTTTGACTTCAGCCACAGAAATTTCTTGCTTAAAACACCTCCAAAGGCAAGGATATTAAAAGCAAAAATGAACTATTGGGACCTCATCAAGAAAAGAAGCTTCTGCACTGCAAAGAAAACAATAAAACTAAAAGACAACTGTAGACAACTGATGGAATGGAAAAAGATATTTGCAAATGACATATGGGATAAAGGGTTAGTATCCAAAATCTGTAAAGAACTTACTAAACTCAACACCTGAAAAACAAATAATCCTTTGAAGAAATGGGCAGAAGACATAAATAGACACTTTTCCAAAAAAGACATCCAGATGGCCAACAGATACATGAAAAGATGCTCAATGTCACTCATCATCAGGGAAATACAAATCAAAACCAAAACTGAGATATCACCTCACACTGGTCAGAATGGCTAAAACTAACAACTCAGGAAACAACAGATGCTGGCGAGGATGTGGAGAAATGGGGAGTCCTCTTGCAAGGAATGCAAACTGGTGCATCCACACTAGAAAATAGTGTGGAGATTCCTCAAAAAATTAACAATAGAATCCCCTATGACCCAGCAATAGCACTACTGGGAATTTACCCAAATGGTACAGGAGTGCTGATTCACAGGGACACATGTACTGCAATGTTTATAACAGCACTTTCAACAATAGCCAAATTACGGAAAGAGCCCAAATGTCCATCAACAGATGAATGGATAAAGCTGTGGTTTATATACACAATGTAATATAGAAATGTAATGAGATAGAATGAAATCCTGCCATTTGCAGCAATGTAGATGGAACTGGAAATAAGTGAGTGAAATACGTCAGTCAGAGAAAAACATATATATGTTTTTACTGATGTGTGAATCTTGAGAAACTTAACAGAAGACTGTGGGGAAAGGGAAGCGGGAAAAAATAGTTACAAATAGAGAGGGAGGGAGGCAAACCATAAGAGACTCTTAAGCACAGGGAACAAACTGAGAATTGATGGGGGAGGGGGGGGAAATGGGTGATGGGCATTGAGGAGGGCACTTGTTGGGATGAGCACTGAGTGTTGTATGTGAGCGATGAACCACGGGAATCTTTCCCAAAACCCAAGAGGACACTTTACACATTGTATGTTAGCCAATTTTACAATAAATTATATTTTAAAAATAAAAAAATAAGGGGCACCTGGGTGGCTCAGTCACTTGGGCGTCCGACTTCGGCTCAGGTCATGATCTCATGGTTCGTGGGTTTGAGCCCCGCATCAGGCTCTGTGCTAACAGCCAGCTCAGAGCCTGGAGCTTGTTTCGGATTCTGTGTCTTCTGCTCTCTCTGACCCTCCTCTACTCACGCTGTCTGTCTCTGTCTCTCTCTGAAATAAATAAAATGTTAAAAATTTTAAAAACAAATAAAAATTTAGAAAAATAGCCCCAGGGAGTAAGCAGATGACCATGGCCCCTGTCCACACATTGACTGGCTCTAAGCCAGAATCACTCAGCTGATTAGCTTCTGGATTCCTGATCTACTGAAACTGTGTTGCAGTAATGTTTGTCATTGTAGCCACCAAGTTTGAAGTTACTTGTTACACAGAAATAGGAGAGAAAAAAGTTTAGATTAACTAAGACTCTAGAAATATAATGTTACTGTAGGTAACTATGGACACTAAGGAAACGTTAACAAGCAAGGCAATGCATAAAACAATTTGATAGCATAGCAACATTTTAATATGGCAGAAAACAGATGATATGAAGTTTTTTCTCAACTGTGATAATGCTATTGTGGTTATGTAACAGAATGTTACATATTTAAGAAATGCACGCAGAAGTATTTAGGGTTAAGTGACATAATGTCTCCACAACTAGCTTTCAGAATAGTTCAGCCAGAAGAGTTATATATATATACACACATAGAGCAAATATAGTAATATATTAACAATTGCTTAGGCTAATTTGTGGATACATGGGGGCTCATTTTTCACCCTTGAGAAAGTCAAACATTTGTCTTATGTTTGAATTTTTTCATAATAAACAGTTGGAAAGAAATTACATAAAGGTGCCCTGGAAAGAAATTTGACAATATGTACAAATTGCCTTAGAGCTTGCCAAATTCTTTGACCCAGTAATTTCTCTCCTTGAAATCTAACTCAAGAAAATAATCAGAGACATGGCATAGATTAGTATATCAGGAAATTTATTTCAGTTCTGTTATAATTGCCAAAATTTGGAAACAATGCAAATTCATACAGTAGTGAATGAGTAAATAAATCATGGTGTAGTCATGTGATGATATGTTTTGCTGTGATTAAATATAATGTTTTAAACATGCTCAAGAATATAAGAAATTGGATTACCTTTAAATATTGAATAGAATTGCCAGATACAAAATACGCAGCAGTATTTTAAAATTATATAGTATTGTAGAAATTATATATGTAGGCTTACTTCTTATTTATTTTTGAAAGAAAATATGCCATGAGATGGTAATGTGGTTGTTCATGATTAATAGAATCATAGTGGGTATATATTATTCTTTATGCATTTCAACATTTTTTTTTTCAAAAAAGAGTATTACTTTTCGATGTAATTAGTCAGGGATATTGATGATTAACTTTAATCACTTTAAATAATTATATTAAAAATGTATAATGTTATACAAAGATGTTAATTCTTGATAAAGAAAACATTTTGAGAAGACATATGGTTTAGCAACTAGGCATGTCGCGAATATCTGAAATTTAATTAGCCCCCCTGTTTTTTGTTTTTTGGGGGGTAGCTCTTAACATATCACAATTCAGTATTTACTGAACTTTGACAATTAGATTTCATTTCATGTTATATTTTGTTTCAGTGGAGTGACTTTTTTTTGTATCGCCACAATTGACCTAAATTTGTATGCAATACATTTAGCCTTAACTTAGGCTAATACTTTAGGCTTTAGCTCAGTTTTACTTGATTCAGGGGGAAGTTGTGATCTTTGATGGTGTCTCAGTCTGAGACATTGCTACTCAAGTCCGCATAAACACTTCAACCTGCTGCTTGTCATCTAAACTGGGAGTTTTGATCGTATTTAAGACATGAAGCTCTGTTTCTTGTGCATTTATTTCATACCCTCACTTTGATGGATCAATCTTGTTTGACATGAACTTTGAGTGCTTTTGTAGACCTCTCTTTATTCTCTCTTCTCAGTTCTCTGTGTTCAACTAAAGTGCCCATGGATAGCAGAAGCAACCTAACTGGATTAAATCACCAAAACACCAGTCTAGCTTAAAGACACATTCTTTTACTATGGATGCTCAAATCAATCTCTTTTCCTGTAGTGCAAGAAAGAAAGGGAAGAAGGAAGGAAGGAAGGAAGGAAGGAAGGAAGGAAGGAAAAGATATCTATAAGCTTTAAGTGAATTGGTACAAAAGTTGGCTCTAGATGAAATGAAGCCAGTCTCTTCTTGTAAATCCTCAATTCTTCAGAATATTTGGGGGGAAATCTATTTAGTGCATGGAACAAATACATGTTAAACTTTGGGCAGCAAAATGTTGTTGACCTCTTCCCCCCAACCTTGGTGCAGTATTTATCACTTTCCTGTGTATTTGTCTCTGTCCCATGCATTACAGATAGAAAGATGACATAGCCCTGGCTTCAAGGAATCATGTCCTAATGGGGGATATGGACACATAAACCTACACTGGCAATTTCATAAATACTGTGAAAGGGACATGCACAGGTTGTATGAGAAAACAGGGGCAAATCAAATCCAAACCCAGGAATCCATGTGATATTTCACACCTATTAAAAATATCCTTCCTCAGACTATAATCTGTGTTCATCTTCATTAACAATAGAACTGGATATATTCTTTTTGACACCATTATTCCTCGAATTTCATTTCTTATGCATAATGCCATTATTTTCATCACCATCACTATTAACAAACTAAGTTCGAAAATGTGGGAAGTGAAGTCTGCATTAGGAAAAGATTGGAAGAGATTTAATTTCCCTTAACATAATTACAATTGAACTCTGCCTCTAGCTGCCTACTGTCTTTGTTATTTATGGCAGGGATGGTTTTGTATATGCATTTCAAACTAAACAATTTTCCCTTTGTTTGGGCTTTTGATTCTTTCATCACTTTGGTCTGCAGCTGGCATGTACTTTATCTTTTATTTAGAGTTTGCAATGATTTTGGAGAATGGCATGGAAAAAATTTCCATCGCAGACTCAGGCAGTGCGTTTTACTAACTTTTTCCCATGAAAAAGCAAATCATTTAGATCGGAGAATTTTGCATTTGGAACTCCAAGAAAAAATTTTCGGGTTATGAAGTCACTTTGAGTTTTTCAATTATTCTGATCTAGTAACAATATTTGTGGATTATCATTTAGCTCTCATGTTGACATGCTTGAAATTGCTATTGAATTTTCCAAGCTTTGGAAGCACACGCACATCCATATAGAGAGATAATGATCAGCAATTCTTTGAAGATGTTGCTCATATTTTTTTCCATGATTGTTTTATTTGTCATTAAATTACTAATCCAACTAATGTGGGATTGAAAGTTTTTGCCACAATTTGGAGAGATGTTTCTCCTTTTGGAAGTTCATTTTAAATGCTCTATTTGCTATTTAAAGTTGCTCTGCTTTCATGATTTCATGATAGGAATGTATACAGTTCCAATACTTTCCAAGTGTCTTAGCTTGTTACTTTATGCTTCCTTCTATACTGGTCCAACCACCAGCATCTCATGCTAATTAATGTGTGTTTTTAAACTTCAGCTGCAATGTCTACCTTTGTTCAGTTTGGAAAATAACTATCAACCCTAACCCCATCTATGAATAGAATATTCAAGCTGGAATATTCAACACAATAATGAGGTACCTAGGAAATTTTTCTTTAATTGTGACTTTGTAACACAGAGATATATTTGACAATAAATCTGTTGTCACTTTAAATAACAAATTATATGAAGTTACTCAGTACATACTGATTACTAAAAAAACTAGTATCTTCATCCTTAATTATGAAAGAGATGAGAGTCTCTAAAGCGGTGTAAACATACCTTTGGTGGAGGGAGGGGTGAGGAAAGTTCATTGGGTTAGAGCAAAATCACAATTTTCACATTTACGTCTTATTCTTACATTTTATTACATTGTTTTATTTGTATATGTCTTGTATGGAATAGACATATATAGATTTAGAGTAACTGAATTTTCTGGATTGGTAAATACTCAAAAGAGTCCAGAATCCATTAGACTGGATGGGTTTTGCTCAAACTTCAGTCCCTTACATATTATTTCATGAATTGTGCTGAATTTGACTATTGCTAAAGGTGATTTTAATGCACTGGTGAAAAGGTGAAGGGCTGGGAAATTCAGCAAGTGAAAACTCATACTAGAAAGATGATAAATGGATAGATAATAGACGGATGGATCAGTGGATGAGTGAGTGGGTTGATGGATGGATGGAGAGACAGAGAGAGATCTATTTAGAGCACCATCTTTCTCAGAAGACTTTCAGTTAAAATTTAGGTAATGCATGCTTAAATCATTCATGATCACCCTCAGTACCACACCTATAATTTGTGTGTTCTATAGAAACTGGATTACAATGCCCCTACTTTAATTTTTTACTTTGTCCTGAAAAAAAAAAAAAAAAAAAACAGAGCTGGATACAAATTACAGTATGCTATCGACATTTATACAATACATATACAGATAAACATGTAACTAATAAAATAATATAAATGATTTGCAGTAGGTACTAAAACTTACTCCCAATACATATACTCCATTCTACGCTCAGAGTAATTAACACTAAATGCCCAGAGGCAGGGATGTACAATGAACACAAGACGTGTCACAGATCTTTCTCTTACATCTGTCACATGCAAGTTTTAAGTCATTGAGCAAATAACTCACATCTTCTGACCCTCAGAAATCACTGCAAAGTAGGGACGACAATAATGACCTTGAAGGAGAGTCGTGATGAACTGATACTATACTGGGGACTAGCTCAGTGTTAGGCACATAGCAGGCACTCAGTAAATTAGAGCTACAAGGTGTTACAACTGCTAATGTCCTTGTGTTTCCACTTGGTCTGAGGAAGTTTCAGTTAATATTGGTGCCATGAATCCAGCATTAATAAGCCTTCGTGTGCCAACCTATCTCCCCTCTGTGATGAAAGCTCAGATTTATGACTGTGGCAAACCAGGAAATTAATTTCAGATCCAATTTTGCAATCTCCAGTATTCCTTTCTCCAGGTATCTAAATGTTGATTTTTGACATCAATGTTCATACATCACATATGAGGAAATGATCTGGTATCTATCTCCAAAATTGTTGCTAGATCTCAGTGCTCACGGCTAATATTAAGAGTCCTCTCAGACTCATTTCGCCAAGTTTTGAGTTCCTTGAACTTCGTCTAAGGTGGATACACATATCAGCCTTTCTCATTCTCCCTTCAAAATGAAATTTCCTTTCAGCCTTCTCCTCTGCCCAAAGCAGGAAACAACCTTCCTGCTCCGCGGCAGTTCTCACTGTGTTTCCACAATATTAGGAGGCACTGTCTGCAATTTGACATCATTTTGGCTTATTATAAGGGCTCATACTGTACTTCATTAGCAGGGCTGCTGTGAAATTATGAACCATTTTGATGAAAATTACAAGATATTTAGACTTGTTTCTTGCTGAAATATGCAAAGCCCTTCAGGGAAAATACAGGCAGATGGTGTTTGAGACATTTATTGTTTTCCTATGTATTTGTAAACAAATACTATAAATTAAAGAGTTTCAGAATGATCTTTAGGAAACTTAGCAGCAAATTAATGTATGAACTGATACAAAACTAAAGAAACTGTGATACCCATTTCCATCTTGCCAACATTTTTCTTTCCTGTCCTTAGTATTTTAAAAAGGTTTAAAAATTGATCCAAAATTGATTGTTGAAAAGCTCCAGAAAAAGCGAAAGCGGCAGCTTCTTCCTTTTTGTTTTTCCAGGCATAATTGTTGTAACTCATGTAAACTCTATAATTAACACTACCCAAAATATTATTATTTCTCGGGTATGTATAGCAATGTTTGCTTGTATCTACCCAAGAATCTCAGGTAGCACAAATCCACAGGCATCTAGAAATGAAATGAATTATTCACTTCTTACCATTTAAGGATCTGAAAATGTAATTTATATCCTTTGTTGCTTCTCTCTGAGAAACGGCTGTGATTTTTGGAAGCTTACAAGTGCTATCCAGAGGACTTTGTTGGAGGAAGTGATAGTGCATAAGTAACTGTGTGTAAAGGAACACAGCCTTGGTTTCTAGCTGCTTTGACCCTATATTACAAGTCTTGAAGGCAAGAGTTCAAAGAGGACTCTCATGCAAACCAATGAGCTATATTCTGAGAGCATAAATCGTCTCTATCTCTCTACCAATTAATGATCTAAACTTTCCCTTCTACTTTACCTGATGTGATTTCCCCTTGTTCTCACGGTGATCTCCTTTCAATTCTATTCTTTCATTACCTGATTCTGTTTACCGAAAGGCAGAGAAAAAGTCCAAATGAGGTATTTGATCACCAGAAAATGTTTCTGAAGACCGTAGTGGAAATAAAACACCTTTCTGAGAATGTGTTTGAGGATATGTTATTGATAGACGATGTTATTTTAGTGAAAAACGCTACTGCATTTTGACCTTCAGATTAATTGTCTCTGGTTGAAGATGAACACAAAATCAAGGAGATAATATTCTATTCTAGTGAAACAGGTTAAGCTGGCGAATCGTATTTTTTTTCTGACTTTCACAAATAGACACAGTCATTTTCTCCAAAATTCTCGTAAGAATTGAAGTTAGAAATGGAATTACCTGTTCTTTTTCTTTCTCTCTCTCTCCTTGGTTGTATTTTCTGCATGGTCTCATTTTTACAAAGCGATTAATAAATAGACAGCATTTCAGGGACTGCTGAGAGCTGATGAAGGAATATGAAGATGTCCCTAATGTCATGGACAATAGTTAGGTGTCCTATTAAAATGGCTGCTGATGAAGGGTGCCTGATGATGAGTCTGGCTCCATATTCTTTACAGACTGTCCACACAGGTAGTTTCTCAGAAATCCTTCATATTAAGTACCAGGCATTTCAATGTGAAGAAGAAACAGTTTTGTCTATTAAACAACTTCATAACTAGTGGAGGAGAGAACTGCAGTATGGTTCTTCAGGTTCTGATTCATAGTTTTAAGTACAAAAATAAAATTAAATAAAGTTGTTGTAAGGAATACAACCTTGAACGTCTTCTTCTGGAGGACATGGGTCCCTTCTTTATTTGTTTATACCCCCTGCTTTTGAATTGAGTGACTTAATTCATTCAACAACATTCTTTGCATGATTTTTAACTTACATCACAGCCTCCTAATTGCCTCACTTTCCAGTCCACACTTTTCTACTTTGCCCTTAGGTAACCAATAAAATGATTTTAAAATATTTTGCAGAAATCAAAGCACATTCTGCCAATGGATCAAAGATGGTGAAGACTTTTGCTTAAGACCCAGAAGACCCAGACCATCACCACTTTGCTCTCTTCTTCACAAGGAGCATAAAAGCGACATCACAGCCATCATCCTTCTTTGCCTCTCACATACAGAAAATAACCATAGACACATTACACATGCTTTCTAGAACACAGTTCCCCTGTTAACCAACTTCCCTTTCGGGCTCCTCCCTGAAAAGCAAACATAGCTGTCTGAATCACATAATCACATAAGCAGAGAGAGAGAAAGGATTTCCAGACAGAATCCAGGAAGCACCGGAAATGAAAGCTTGGTTTCTCCAGAGGATATATTTGTTTAAGAAGGCCTAGAAACCATTCATACTATAAAATTACTTATTAAACCTAAAGACAAAACAATGGCTTCTTTGGTGCCCATGGCACGTGGCCCTGAAGATAAAACACCTTCATCCTGGCATCTCATAGAATTTGCCAACTCAGGTTGTGGAACTTCGAGCATAGAAGCATCCGGGTACTTTGAGCTCGTGGATTTGTCACTTGATAATGAAAAAAGGCTGCTTCAAAACTAAAAGTGTGCTCGAGAAACCTGGCCATAAACCAATGATAGATAGTCTGTGAAGAGGAACCACACCTCCAGCTCCAAAGAATTGAAATAATTGAGCTTGATGAAACCATGCTGGAAGCCAGCAATGGAGCAAGTGAGGGGGACACAGCTCCTTCTGGTGTGACCCTGATACCTAGAGGACTCAGGGCAAACCACAGGTGCCTGAGATCACATCCAGGTGGCTGCCACTTGGCAGGAATTCAAACTTAGCCTTCTGGTTCTCGGGTTTTGCCGAAATAGGATACAACTTCTCATTTCCAAAATAAAACAGGGTGGGGAGAAAAGGGTGAAGAATTTCAGAATCGTCAACGTATTGAGTGACAAAGCTTAAAAATAACCTCAAATATCTTTCTTATCCTACAGATAGTGAAAAATAGACCCCAAAATCGATGAGCAGTGTGAGCCGTGCCCCTCATTAAGTCAGGGCATAGTTAGAATCTGGTTCTTTCAACTAATACGTATTGAGGCCCTGGAGATAAAGCAGCCCACAAAATAATCTTTCCCCTTTGGACTTGGGGAAGAAACAAACAAATACATGAGTAAATATATGGCATATATGAGAGAGATTTGTGCAATGAAGGAAAATAAAGCTGAGGATTGGGAATTGGGAGGGAAGGAAGGAGGCAATGAGGGAGGCTCTTTCAGTCAATGTTTTCAGGGAACACCTCATTAACATTTAAGTAGAAAGCTGAAGGTGAAGAAGTGGGCCACATACTTATGTCCTCACTCCTTTACAGTACTTTCCTATCAAACCTGGCTAACTTTTGGATTACTTAGAATTAGAATATCTAATTCTATGAAATGAATTCAGACTTTGTATCATTGACAGTGTAGTTACTGAAAAGACCACCTTTCTTCAATCCAAGATGTTTCAGAAGTAAAGCCTCTGCAGGGGCCATAGTTCCTAATTCTTAACCACCTACGCCAGTGGTCCTTACCAGCTCTCCATTCCCCTTCATCTCCCCATCACCGAACGTCTCACTTTTCATGAAATGCTTTTCTACGCTTATTATTGAGAAACTGCACAAGTCAGATTTCCCTAATAGCTCTCCAAGCACTTTGTCTTTTACTCTCTTCTTCACAAATTTCCTGCCTTCATTTGGCTCCTTGGTAAATTACTTCAGGATGTTTTGTCTTCTTTCACTACCACATCCTGTATCAGCTCAAGCTTGGGCTTTGCGAATGCATTGTCTGGCCTTGAAACCCTGACTCTGACCCTTCTGAGCTGAGTGATTTTGTGGAATTTACTTACCCTTCTGTTCCTCTCTTCTGTCAACTGTCAGATGGGCACAATAATAATATCTACTTACTAAGGTTGTTGTGTGGATTAAATGAATTAATTCCTCCAAACCATTTGGAACAGTCGCTGGCATACAATATGTGCTCCATGTGTGTTAGCTATTATTATTATTAGCCCTTAAATGTCGCCTCTGGTGGATCACACATTTTTAAATTAACATCTCAAACTCTCAGTTCTCTTGTGAGATTAACCTTCAAATATCCAAATTGATGTTGAGAATATTTTCCTAGATCAACACCTAGTACCCCAAACTACTGTGTCCCAAACTATCACCCTTTTTTCTTACATGGTCCTCTAGGCATAGAAAAAAAAAAAAAGTCTAAGCATGTGCCATGAAAATCTTTCCGAAATGGGAAACCTTTTCTTCAGAATTGCTTCATTTCTTCTTTAAGAAGCTCAAAACCTAATACCTAAATAAATATTAATATATTATATATTAAAACAAACATCTTACAAATCAATCTAGAAGTGGGACATGACATGAGGTACCTCAGTGGCTCAGTGGGTTAAGCATCCAACTTGGGCTCAGGTCATGATCTCGTGGTTTGTGAGCCCAAGCCCCGCGTTAGGCTCTGTGCTGACAGCTCAGAGCCTGGAGCCTCCTTCAGAGTCTGTGTCTCCCTTTCTCTTCTGCCCCTCCCCTGCTCATGTTCTGTCTCTCTCAATAATGAAAAAGTGTTAACAAATTTAGGAGTGGGACATGACAGCTAAAATATGGGATCATAGGACAAGTGAGGAAAGGTAAAACATGACTTTTATTTTGCTAGGTTTTTTCCCCTTTTCTTTTGCTCTATATTTCTGTTTTGTTTCACTCAGCTATGGTTGCTAAAGTAAATGAACAGCTTTGTTTTTGTAAATAAATATTCATAAATCTATATATGTATGTGTATGTATCTATAAAATGAAGAAAAATTTTATTTACCAGAAAGCCTCAAGAATTTCTAGTAACGACAACACTACAGTGAGCAAAGGGTAGACTTCCTGCTACAGGTACTATGAAGGTCCAGCCTCCAAGCTTCACCAAGGAGCCTGAATAACTCATGATTAGTCAGAGATCCTGGAAGCCACTCCCAGGCTTCCAGAGAAAACACAAAGAAGTGAGAAAAAGACAGCTAGACTTTTCATGGTTCCCCTGTGAAATATGTGTACCCATAATGTATGTTATGCGTGGGGAGACTCCCTAAGATAACCTTTTTTAGAATATGTGTTATAATGGGGCTCCTGTGTAGCTCAGTCGGTTAAGCGTCTGACTTCAGCTCAGGTCATGATCTCGTGGTTGGGTTTGTGGGTTCATGCCTGGTGTAGGGCTCTGTGCTTACAGCTCGGAGCCTGGAGCCTGGTTCGGATTCTGTGTGTCCCTCTCTCTCTGCCCCTCCCCTGCTCATGCTCTGTCTCTCTCTGTCTCTCAAAAATAAATAAAACCTTAAAAAAAAATTTAAAAACACCTACAATAATAATCACATTATTTAGGGTTTCAAATGTGATTTGTGAACTCTTTAAAAGGAACCCCATGAAAAAAACCGAGCCATGTATAATACACATAAACAGCAGGTATTAGAATATAACCCCTTAAGAATTTCTTAGTGTCTGATCTTATGGCTTGGGATAGAGCTATCCCAACTAGTGATAGTAAGTCATCTGTAAATAATGTTTACTAAAATCCTAGTCTAGAAACCAGTATCCAAACACATACATGCAAATATATACTACATGACCTACAGGTCTCTTACAGCTCTGGTTCCTTTGTTTTTTTTTAAGGTTTGTTTATTTTTGAAAGAGAGAGAAAGAGTGAAAGCTGGGGAGGGACAGAGAGAGAGGGAGACACAGACGAAGCAGGTTCCAGGATCTGAGCTGTCAGCATAGAGCCTGACAGGGGGCTTGAACATGTGAACTGTGAGATCATGACCTGAGCCAAAGTCAGATGCTTAACTGACTGAGCCACCCAGGAACCCCTACAGTTCTGAATCTAATACACTGGGACTAGACCAAGCCTCGAAATCAGTGACAGTGAATACAGGAAGAGATGTATTTACGTGGTGTTATAGGTAAGTTTCAAAATTACAGTGCTATTTAAAGACAAGTGGTTGAAGCTTGGCTAAGTGTCCAGGGTCAGCAAAAAAGACTACCATTAACCTGATTTTCATTTCCTTTCTTCCTTCCAACTTTTGGGAGCTAATGTGTCAGTTCCTTATAATGCTGAGAATGTCCCTTAGAAATAATACTTCCACACTCATCATCGATAATGTGACTGCCACAGAGAAAATTCAGGCCAGTTACAATGCATGGTACGAAACTATCTAAAATATAAGTGTGGGTGTTTCAGCTTGGGTCTTATCTCATTTGAAATTGAAATATGTTTGCGGTGCTTGAATGTGGGAAGATTAATTATCACCTCTGTTTCAAAATAAGCAGCAGTAGAAACCCATCACATGAAAATGTGGAAGTGACATTGTTGACAGCTAACAAGAAAGGTTTTCAGCTGGAAAAGGGTACAAACAGAAACAAATGCATTCATATTTCTCATCTGCAGCCAAACAGAATTGGTGTTTCATACCACTGAGCTTGCCTTAGAAAACCAGGGCCCCGTTTTAGTTAGGACACTACATGCAGCAGGATGAGCATGGAATTCTGCCTCTAATTTACGGGAGTGAGTTCACATTTCCAAGGTCAGGATGGCTCTCAATCCTTTGCCCCTCCCGTGCCCTCCCATCCCTGTAGTCTCATCCAGTAGTCTCATCACTGACTAGCAATGTGATCTTAGGCAGAGAAATCCATTTCTCTGGGCCTGTTTCTCCATTTATAACATGGACATGATTAATAGATTCTTCACTCAAAGAGTGGATGTGAGTCTACTGTGCATCAGTATAAACAATTAGCCTAGCACCGGGCATGCAGTAAGAGGTCAATAATTGTTAGCTCCTGTTATTGCAAGGTCATCCTACTCTGTCTAAGACAACCAAAACAAAATTCTTCCAAGTAGTGAAGGGGATATGAGGTTCAGTTTATCCTTTCTTCCTAAACTTCAGTGATTATAAGACATCATTTTGATGCTTCATTCCAAAAAGATACATCTCCTTTCTGTTTGCTTGTTTTAAATGCCATCTCAGGACCCCCCACGTTAATGTCAGTTCTGTAAGGAATGGCTTGGGCCATTCGAGCACTGGCATTTTGAAGCTCAGGTCTAGTTACAGATGTCTTTTGTTACTAGGAAGGTTGAAGTTAGTAAGTCAGCTGCCTGTACCATGCATTAAGATAATGGGAGTAAAATGGTATAAATTCAAATCATTTGGCCCCCTACCCCATCTCTATTTCTCTCTCAATTTATGTTGCACAGTGACATAAAGCACCACCTTTGGAGGTGAGCCTGCCCTGTGGTTAATCATCCTGATACATGCTAAAATACCCCACACTATAATTTCACATGAACAGCTAGAGGTTGTGTTGAAACTGTCATGACTCACAGGAATCTGCTAATTTTGTCCTGTTCACCTTCATTCTATAACTTTGCAAGAATTTCTGCCAACATTGGCGGGGGTGGAGAGAGAGGAAGAGAGAGAAAAAGAAGCTCTTTGTGAAATGGCACCTCGAGTCTATGCCGTTGATAGCGTCCTCCTGATTCCCCAGGCAAACCCTGTCTGAGCCACTCCAAGCCCTCCAGAAGCGATTTCTTTTATGAAAGTTAAGCTTCCTTCTATCAGCCTCTCACATCTCTAGCAATGGTAATCATTCTCGAAGCTGAAAGTGCTGTCTGCTATCTTGATGTTGCTGGTGCTGAAAAAGGCAAACAAAGTCAGGCTGATTGTTTTAGGTTTGGATTAGTCTGGAGTGTATAGAGAAACATTTTGAAAGACTTATTTTGACTATCAAAGTGAGTCAATATGACAGCAGTCGTCAGGGGGAAAATGTGCACCAGGCAAACACAAAAACATCACACGGCAACCAACACTAGCTACTTTAGTAGCACATTAGAGGGGAAACTGCTTTCCTAGACATCAGGGAGGGAGAGGGCAGCTCTCCAAGTTACCTAGGAAAAGGCACAGAGTGGCATCCAGGATCACACAAAGGTCAAAGGAGTTCGGAAATAAATGCTTAGAGCGCTTAATCTCATTGCATTATTCTGTAGTTTGATGCCCATGTATTTGTGAAAACGTAATTATTAATAAACGATTCATGGATCAGCAGATAGTGGTCCATGATGCACAAAGAAATGACTAGTAAGGAGGGTAATTCAGGTTAGGAAGTTGGGGGAAATCAACTAACATGTAACAAAATAAAAGCAAGAGCAAAATTAACAACTAGTTATGATATCATTTACGTGTTGAAAGCAGTTTTAGAGGTCAACTCAACCACTGAAATATCTGAGTTGTGAATGGAAAGCTATCTGTACCATTCTGATTTTGTTAGGAGGGGCTCTTTCAGACTTGTCACGTAGATTCCTATTATGCTATCATGGGAATTGCATGACGCCTCACCAAAATGCATGAAATTAAAGATGGGTTTTCACTATTACTTCCAAATAATCAAACTTCTACTTAATCAGTTTGATATATCATATGATTGCCATTTTCCAAGAGAAATTAAATCTTCCAGCATTTGTCGCGGTAAAATATTGAGGTCTATCTAAACACAATATGCATCTATCAGCTCTTTTTGTCAAAAGACAGAGCACAAAAATCTACTCACTTTAGCACAAATGAGTATTATTTGGAAATAATCATCCTCAATATGCTCCAAAGAGGTAGACACACATCGCTGTGTGATATGTATCACATTTATAGATGTGAAAACAAAGCAAGGTGATTTCTTCCTATTACCCAGAAAAGAGTTATACAAAATACTCTTTCAGATCATCTGGAGAAACTGTATGAAATCATATTTTAAAATACATCTACAAGCAGATATCCAGAATACTTTCTTTAATATATATTTATGCCCAAATTTCTCACCTCTTTGTGGTTATGTTCCTACACGAAGCAGCAAAACAAATTCCAGCTTTATTATAGAAATAAATACTTTAAAAATCATAGAGTTAGTGGAATAAAAGTATGTTAGACATTCATCTTCTTTGAGAAGCATTGTCATGATATTTTTTAATGTTTATTTTTCAGAAAGAGAAAGAGAGAGAGAGATGAAGTGCAAGAAGGGGAGGGACAGAGAGAGAGGGAGACACAGAATCTGAAGCAAGCTCCAGGCTCTGAGCTGCCAGGATGCAGGGCTCGAACCCACGAATCCAACCTTTGAAATCATGACCTGGGCCGAAGTTGGAGGCTTATCTAACTGAGCCACCCAGGTGCCCAGAGAAGCATTGTTAGGAGTTTTAAAGCGCATGCTCAGAAGCTCTCACCAAGAATGGAGAGCTTTCACAGGAGAGTCTGGACCTCACACCCACCACAGGGCAAGAGCTGGCCTGAATCTAGCAGCCCTCCTCAAACACCTGGAGAACTAGTTCAGGCAGGTTTGTGATGAAGTTCCTTTTTTTTTTTTTTTTAAGCCTGTGTATTTATTTTGAAAGAGAGAGAGAGCAAACCAAAGCAAGGGAGGGGTAGGGAAAGAGGGAGAGAGAGAATCCTAAGCAGGCTCCACATTGTCAACACAAAGCCAGATATGAAGCTCTAACTCACAAACCATGAGCAGAAATCGAGAGTGAGCCATCCAGGCGCTCCTGAAGCTCCTTAACTAGTCTTCCAACCAAGGGAAAATTTGCCCTGAAATATTTTAGATAAAATAGTCCTAATCTTGTGGTCTTGAGTTATCTCTATTCTCTCCATATCAAATAATTCAGGCCTTTAAGTTTAGAAAAGAAGTATTATTATTCATTCTTTCACTATCAAATAACATTTGGCATTACATGAATATGTATTCCTAGAATAACCTTCCCTATTAGTTCACTGAGAGAGCCTGAACCCTAACTTTACTTTTCTTCTCTCCAAAAATGCTCTTTAGATGTGATAGACCCTTATAGGAGTCAGGGTCATTGTGGCTTATAGAGGCAGAAATACAACTTGAATGAGGCCAATAAAAAGGCTCACAAACTTGGGGGGGATGGGGCAGAGCTAAGACCAAGAGCAGCATGCTATATCTTGCCTCTGCTGCTCTCCACCACTCGTCATCCTTCTCCCCTGCATGTCACCAACAGCTTCTAAGCTCAGATCATTTCCAAACTAGCCCTCCAGAGAGGAGAGAGCTCTTCCCACCCACTTCCCTTCCAGCAGACATAGCGGGGACAGAAGTGGATTCTGACTGGTTTAGCTTGAATACAGACTCCACAATATGGGGTCAGTAAGGTGATATGATGGTCAGACCCTCCTTGAGCCATATGTTAAAAGATAAGGAGAAGGAGTTCCCCAAGAGCTTCTGGTTGGAGAAAAATGGTGATGAGGGTGTGTGGATAAAAAAAAAAAATTAAGAGAGTGAGAATGACAGCAAGTATTAATCCCTGTTCCATCTCCCTGTGCTAAAGGCAGACTGTGTCTGTTAGGGAGAAAATTCATCATCCGATTAACCACATTCATATGTGTTTTGATTTCTCTGTCATTTTCCAAATATACCCATTCCATGGAGAACTACAAAACTATCTCCTGTGGGCTTACATTCTTGGAGGGGACTCTTAAAGCTCAGGAGGAACACAGAGAGCTTAGAAACCTCACCCAGGGTATGGATGCCCTCTGTTCTGGATGATGACAGTGCAGAAACCAAGTCTAACTTTTTAAGGAAAAATTGATAATGAACCAGTGCAGTCCATAAAAGAAAATGAATCCCCAAATCAGGCATGAGTCCTTGAAACACACTGACTGGGAATGAGCAGCTGTTCTAAACTTCCATAATTAGTATTATGTACAAAACAGAATCTTGAAAGGCACTCAAGGGCTGGGGCAAAGGGAGCTCCTTATTACATCTTCTCACCCTTCAGCCCCAGCAGTTCTGCCACTGGAATTCAGGAAAATTAAATGGGCGATAAAAACACCTATCAAGGAGTATAACACAGAGACATTGGATAACATTTAGTCCCTTAATTTGCCTTCTCCCCCCACCCCCACCCCAGAAAAGAGTTAACAGAGCAAGCCTGAGATTGTTTTTCTAAGAAAGACCTGCTTGCAAGGTTGGTCTTTTGCTGGCACCTGGGAGTCAGGATTTTATGAAGGTGCCTACCATTCCCTAACTGATAATATTGACTCACTGTGCCTAAAACTCTATGGTTTGTGCTGAATAACGGATTTCTTTTTCGGGGAATCTCAAATTTTCGTACATGTTGGGCAGAGGTTGCTTATCTGACCGAACCTGCAGTAAAACAACAACAACAACAAAAAAAACAAAAACAAAACAAAAAAAACCCTTGGGCACTTAATCTCTAAGGAGCTTCCCTGAAAGACCAATTCAATGCTGGTGGAATTAAGGAACTAAGGGACTCCATGGGGAGAGGACTCTTGGAAGAAGGCACCTGCTTTCCTCCAGATTTTACCACACGTACCTCACCCTTTGACAATTTTGCTTTCATTTAATAAGTCTTAGCCATGAGTACAACTATATCATGAGTTCCATGAGTCCTTCTAGCAAATACCAAGCTAATACTGAGGGCACCAGACTCAGCTTCTAATTCCTAGCCACTCCCTTCCAATTCAGTTTGACTTCCCAAAAACCAGCCTATGATTAATTTCTTGCAGATTCTACACAGATCTATAATTTGCTAGTGGAGTTAGCTAGATAAAAGAAAATATAACCATATATTCTATATATAAAAAAATCAATCTGTAGACCTAGTTAAGTCAACATGTTTGATTACTTAACATATGCAATTGATGCCCAAGTGTTTATATCATAGTTGCAACACTTGTAGTCTAGAAAACTTGTAAGGCAGGTATAACCAAGATGCCTGCATAAACTATACTTGAAAAAAAAATCAACCAAAACTCATAGAATGCTTAGCTTTTGAGCTATGCTCATTTATAGTGAAATTTCCAAAATAAAATAACTGTGAGGACTATCTTTGAAGTAACTGGATAAAGTGACTTGGTGAGGGGAATTATTTTTACTATGGACTCCTACCTATAGCTCATTATTTCCCCTCAGCTGATAATATTAAACTCTTCTCATGTTTTTATGAGGGAGGAGTAAAATTAATCTTTTTATTACTGAAGGATTTTCTTCTTATCTTATTTGGTCATTAAAAATGGTTTAGGACACCAGGGTTTCTCATGACCAGTTAATGTTCTCAGAAGATAGAAATAGAGGTCTTTTCTCTTTCCAAAACGAACTTTACCAGCATACAAAGTAAAAGGTCTGCTCAACACTCATAAATAGGAGTTAATAGACTAATGTAGGTTACTTAATGGAGTCTTGAGATTTTAGAAGATGGCAAAGCACAAGAGATATACGCATATGCACAATCCCTCTGTTTTCTTTGCCAAGGGCACAAGATAGCATGCACTGCCCACATCTTTAAAAGCCCTCTCATTCTCCAAAACATCCATATGCTTTCCTCCAGCTTCATTGAGATTTAATCGACAAATACAAGTGAATATATTTATTTGCTAAAGAATAAAGCACAGGGAACCAGCCACAGCAGAAGGTAGGGATGGGGCCCCATACTGAAAACAGATTTAGTGAAATTACTTATTCTTTAGACCTGCCATCATTACTCCATCTCCTCCTCCTAGCTCAACTCCTACCAGCAGACAAGCTTATACCATCTTCCCAGCCAAGGAGGTAGTATTAGTAGTGGAAGAAGAAATAGACATGAGAGAATATAGTTTAGTACCATGGTTAAAGTCATGGATAATAAGAAAGAACCTGAGAATCAGAAGAGCATGGTTTTTTGTTTTTTTTTTTTCCAAAGAAACTGGCCAGCTTGAAAAGAAACATCTAGGAATTTGTGAATAGCTTGATAAGAGAGCCATGTATCTACCTGATTATTCAATAATGGATCCCATCATTCCCCTTGGGCCACCCATATGCTCAGGGTTTCTAATACACGTTTTATGCTTTATTGATAAGCTGTCTTTTATTATTTTTTATTTATTCTTCATTCACATAATTGTTCATAAGTAGGCAATTATCAGCAGACATTTGACAGCATTCAAAACTGAAAGGTAACAGCCAAATACCCCTAAAGGGAATGCAGAGAAAATAAAGATAAGAAAATAGAAATGAATGCATAAGAATCTTAAATACTGTCAAAAATACAGAACAAGAACAAGATGCTATTTAAAAAAAAACCTTCAGAGAATAAAAAATATGGCCTTCCAAATATTAAAGATATGACAACAGAAACAAATATTCAAAGAATGGTTGAAAAGTGAAGTTGAAGAAATCTCACAGAAAATGAACCCCAAATTCAGAAAGGACAAATATGAAAAAAAACTAACTACAGAAACAACTAATAACCCCCAAAGGCACATGTTCTGAAAAAAAAAAAACGCAAAGAAAAATAAGTGAGCGAAAAATATTAAAAGAAATTATATAAGATTTCCTTTCATAACTAAAAGACATGTATCTCCAAATTTAAAAGGGCATGTCAAGTGCCAGCATAATGAACAGAGAAAGACTCACAACAAGATATATCAATGTAAATTTTCATAACATCATGGAGAAAGTAGAGATCCTAAAATAGAGATCCTATTTCTAGCTTGAGGGAAATAACAGATAAAATAGATACGAAACTTAGCAAATACATTCCACTTCTCAAAAGCTAGGAAGTCAAAAATAAGGGGGAATAAAACTTTAAGATCATTTAGAAAAATTATTTTCAGCATAGAATTCTGCATGTAACCAAATGTTGAGTCAAGCAAGGGTTGAATAAAGATATTTTTAGCCATCCCAAGGATCAAAAATTTTACCTCCTTTTTACTCAGTCTGTACTAATGACAGAAGCATGTGCTCAATAAAGTGAAAAAGCAAACCTAGAAAGAGAAAGAAATGGGACTCACAAAAGCAGGGCAATCCACAGTAAGAAAAAAAAAAAGGCGAAGGAAATCCCTAGACTGATGATGAAAGAAATAATATGATGACTGCACAACCTAAAAAGGATGAAACTGTAAGCAAACAATTATTATCAGGTGGAATGTAAAATTATATGTGTCTGTCCTCCTCTGAGGACATGATCTGGCTGCCCATCCCCTGGAATGGCCCCCTTTGTGAGAACCTTTCCACTGTACACTCAGACAATGGGCATAATGGCCTTGATGGTGCTTTAGAAGAAGAAACATGTAATAAAGTGCCATAGGAAGTTTTTAACTTGGTCACCAGCCTCCAATGTCTCCAAAGGCCCTATGATCAGTCCCTATGGTCAGGGTCCGACTAATCTTCCAGTTACGATATATGACATTCTTTAGCTGGCACCCAGGGAAATCTGGGTATGGGTGCTTCACACGGTTAGAGTACACATTAATTCATTTGGAAAATATTTATGAAGTGCTTTCTATCATTTACTAACCTAGGTGCTTGGGATACACCCATGAACAGACAGACAGAAAGCCCTGCCAACATAGAGCCTGCATTCCAGTGCAGGTGTTGCCAGGGCAATGTGGTGTTGTCAGACAGCAGAAAAAAACAATAGGCATGATAAACAAGAAAATTATAGAGTATATTAGAATGTGGTAAATGTTATAGAAAGAAACAGCACCAGGCAAAGCAGATGAGGAGTGTTGAGGGCTATAGGTTGTAGTATCAAAGAGAAGCAATCAGTGTAAGCGTCATTAAGATGATTACTGAGTAAAGACTTGAAATAGGTGGGCGCCTGGGTGGCTCAGTCACTTAAGCCTCCAACTTTGGCTCAGGTCATGATCTCATGGTCTGTGGGTTCGAGCGCTGTGTCGGGCTCTGTGCTGACAGCTCAGAGCCTGGAGCCTGCTTCTGATTCTGTCTTCCTCTCTCTCTGACTCTCCCCTCCTCATGCTGCCATTCTCTCTCAGAAACAAATAAAAACATTAAAAAAAGAATTTTAAAAAAAGACTTGAAAGAGGTAAGAGAGTTTACCAGGCAAATACCTGTAGAAGCATCATCGAGGCAGAGGAAACACACATTCCAAGAATCCCTGGTACATTGAGTCAAAGTAAGGAAAACATTTTACTGGAGACATTTTGTTTTCAAGGACATTTCTTCTTCCCTGGCCAGAGTGCACTCCCTTACATTTCCTTTTCTGGCCCAATCTCAGGCCCTCAGGCATGCTCCTTTCCTCTGATCCTCTCCAAAGATAACAATCATTTTAATGATAATGTGAAGTTTCACCTACACTATCCCCTTTTGGTTCAGAACCTGTGGACAATAACTCCTCCCCCTCAAAGATGAAGAACATGCTATTCAGAGAGCTTGGTTCCTTAAATCAGATGGCCATAGTCCACCATGAAATTTTTCACTGCAAGCCCACCGGTCTTTCTGTCTCTGCCTGTGATGTTCTGGATTTCCTATTACTGACGAAATCCTAGTCAAGTCTCTACTTTGGGAAGCTGATGAGAAGATAGAAATCAGGGAAGAGGGAAGGGAAAAAAGAAAAAAAAAGGGGTGGGGGGAAGAAGNGTTCCCGTTTCCTACACATGCACACATACACACGCACATATTAATGAAACAAACCCATCCCCACACTTCACTACTCTCCTTTCTGCCATGGGAATGACAAACAGAAGTTATCTAGCCCAATGTACAAAACATAAATTTGCAGCAGCATCATGACTAAAAGCCTCCATGCATTCTCTTGAATGCATATTGTATACGTAATATTTTAACATACATGTGACCTATTCATAAGCCAGTGTTAGGGGTAAGGTAAGATGCAAATTGCAAAATGCACCCCAAGTACATGTTTCATAAATCTGTGTGTATGTGTGAAGAAGAGGAGATATAGCTGGAGTTTTTTTTCTTTGTCCATACACTCACCATTCCCTTTCTCATGTCTTCAGTTTCTCCTCCATACTAGCTCTGGAATATGACAGTATCGATTTCGATTCCCTACACCCTGACAACATCTTTTTCAGTGGTCTCTTTTTAAAACTTGCCTTGAATTATCCTAATTTGAGCGTGCCATCTGTTTCCTGCTGGAAACGTGACTGATAAAAGCACCATCTTCCCCTCTCCTAAGCCCATAGAAATGATAAAGTATAAAATGATAAAAGTTAAGTGAAATACTGGTGTTCCCATGAAAAGATAAATACTGCTTTGGTCTCAGAATGAAAGAGGAACCTCTTTCTAATCTAGAGAACTTGAAGTTTGGAAAGAGGGAACTCTATTCCTATCAGATAAAAGCACTTCAAAGTTCTTCATATGAAGAAGGTAGAGCAGGCTCGACCCAGGCTCCCTATTTGAAACTTGTGGCCATGGCTTCCCTTCTCTGTCTACTGAAGGAAACAGAAAATTAACCTCTCAGTCTTACCCTGAATTACGCCTGCCCATATAAAGCTGAAAGTCGAGGGAATAAGGTAGTGGACATATCTTGGTGGATGAAGACTTAAGATAAGCTATGACTCTCAGGGCCCACAACTCCCCAAATCATCACTTTATCAAGATCTCTGAGCTATCAATGTCTGACTGAATCTAGATTAGGACCTCTAGAAAGCCAGGTAGAAGCATTTAGAAAACTGTCAGACATTGTGGAGTTTGAGCAAAGAGGGAAGAAGAATAAGAATAGGAAGGAAAAGAAGGAAGTTTTCTTTTTGATGAACAATCCAGAACACCTGGGTAAATCTCATAGTAAGTGAAGCACTCCATGAAATCAATCAGAAGATTAATTCTCCCCATAAAACAATGAAAATAAAGGAGGAATCAAAAATGACTTTGTAATTAAAACACTCATCATTCAATAGTGTTACATTAATAATATGACGTGATGCTATATAAAAATAGGATAACCCTGATAAGAAACATATAGAACAGATTCATAGGTTCAAAAGTAGTATATTAAGGGGTGCAGAAGAAGAAAATAGAAAAAAATGAAGAGGAAAAAAGCGATTGAAGAGATATCAGCTGGGAGTCTTCTTGGGAGAGAGACATATGTCCTCATATTGAAAGTACATATCAGGTGCTGAGCAGGTAAATAGAAAAGAATTCCACATCTATTTCTTAAAGACAGAAGTGATATTAAAAATGCTTAACAATCTGAGTGACACAAGGCATCAAGGCATCAGAGGATGTCAGGTTAGGAGCTAAAGCAGGACTCAGGACGCCCTTTGCTAAAGTTCCTTGGAATTACAGTGTTTGGTTCATAGAGAAATCTGGAGGTTTCAGGGAATGGGCTGAATAAAAATCAGAGGCTTGGGCCAATAGCTGTTTACCCAAGGGTATGGAAGAATTTCAATATTTTTACAACCAGTCTGAACCTACTAATACACAGTAATATCACCTCCTGCCTACACTATCTGTGCTAACAAGTTCCATTCTCCCTATTCATAGTGCTTGCTGTTTCTCTGCTTCTTATCACTGTTTGCCTGGGCAACTGCAACATTCTAATTTTAAATCCAGATCTCCAATTTCTTTCTTTATAGCTGTTCCGAGAGATCATTCAAACTTTGCCATTAGTGTTTTTGCTTGCTGTGCTTTTAATAATACCACCATTACTGATAATAATAAAAATAGTTAATACTTGCTTTCCTTGTATTTGCTTCTCCTGTGATACTTGGCTGTCTCTGGTATTAGATGGCATAGGCCTTTATGGTTTTAGGGAAATTTTAAAAAACTGAAATATTCTTACATCTTTTTTTTTTTTAATGTTTATTTGTTTTCGAGAGAGAGTGCGCACGTACGGGGGTTAGGGGGTGGTGCAAAGAGAGAGGGAGATGAGGATCTGAACCAGACTGTGTGCTGACAGCCTGATGTGGCTCAGACTCAGGAAATGTGAGATCATGACCCGAGATGAAGTTGGAAGCTTAACTGACTGAGCCACCCAGGCATTCCCTACATCTTTATATTTAATATAACAAAGACATGCCTTTGCGGGGGCAGAGGGCTGGGAGCGGAGGGTAGTATTGAAAGCAGCAAAGTTTCTGAACTAGTTGCATAGCATTGAGAAAACAGTTTATTATTGGTGAAAGTATTGATTATTAGACGTATTATAAAGCCAGTATAGATCTCGGTTATACAAAAAAATGTCAAGTCATTGATAGTCTGAATCAGTTATTTCAAATGTACCTTATTAACAAAAAAATCAGTAGATTCAGCATACGATATCATATATTAAATGTCAAGCCTAACTGTGAATTTTGTCTGTATCTTGAAAATATTTATAATAATGTTCTCAAGAGCTACCAAAAAGATTTACATATGTTTGTGAACTATGAATTTCCTAATTAAATTCTACATGAGAACACTTGATTTTTACATGTTTAAACTATCAAATGTCAGTCTTAATTATTATAACAATAATTACTAACAATAATATTTAGCTGTATAATATTTTTTACAAATAAAGATGGACTTGTATAAAAACAAAGTAAACACTTTAAAAACACATTTTTCATTAGCTGAAGGTTTGGAGAAGAAAGCATCACTTATGTTATACTATAAATACTGGATTTGTGCAAAATCACATATGAGAGTAGGTCTTAACCCTTTATTATGCCTCCCTTTATTTCCTCTTTTATATATAATATCTAATTTAAGATATTCCCCCCGACAGAAAGTAGTAAAATCTCAGTATTTAAGATAATCTCACCCTGTCATCTTAGCCTATAGCATCGTGTGTTTTTACATGACAGTGGGTCATATTTAGTGTTTTCTATCGCTTCTAGGAGGATTTGAAAATGTTTTTGGCTCAAGCAGAAATTCAACTTGCATATTATTAAATCAAATATTAAAACCAAAAAATAGTGATCTGCTAATACCTACATCTTGGGGATCATTTTATATGCTTTCAATGTGCACCTAGCTTCTATCATACACAGATATCAATTCCCTGCTGATTTATACAATTTAAAACATATTTTAAAGGAAAAATGACTCGGAGACATACATGTCAAGGTAACCACCGTGGTCAGTTTGGAAGGGTGGGGATAGGGGCACCTGGGTGGCTCAGTCAGTTAAGTGTCCGACTCTTGATTTTGGCTCAGGTCATGATCTCACAGTTTGTGGGTTCAAGCCCCACATCAGGCTCTTCTCTGACAGCACAGAGTCTGCTTGGGACTCTGTCTTTCCCTCTCTCTCTGCCCCTACCCTGCTCATGTTCTCTCTGAAAATAAACAAATATTCAAAAGTTTAAAAAGAGAAGAGTGGCAGGGCGCCTGGGTGGCTTAGTCGGTTAAGCGTCCGACTTTCGCTTAGGTCATGATCTCGCGGTTTGTGGGTTTGAGCCCTGCATTGGGCTCTGTGCTGACTGCCAGCTCAGAGCCTGGAGCTTGTTTCAGTCTGTGACTCCCTCTCTCTCTGACCCTCCCCTGCTCACACTGTCTCTCTCTCTCCTAGAAATAAATAAAAAACATTAAAAAAAAAAAAGAGTGGGGATAAGCATCATTTTTTGTAGAATTTCTTAGCATTCTTCTTTCTATTCCAGGTGTCTTTACAACAATAATATGGCTTTCCTTAAAAATATGCATGTCTACTCTTAATTTGTTTATCCAAAGTATATTTAGCCAGTATTTACTTTTTAATGAAAACATCTATTTCCATAAAGCCATTCATAATTTAGCCCCATAAAGACTCTTGGTACAAATAATGTTAATATTTTATGACTAAAGATTAGGTGCATGATTTTTAACAATTCTGAATGTAATTTTAGAAACATTGGAATAGGATATTAAAACTCATGACTATCCAAGAAAATCAAAGATGCACATTTAATTGATATAAACCAATAAATGCATTTCTAATTTTTGTTTTTTCAATTTTTAGATTAGGTAAACAAAGCTTTTTTCATAATCAATGTTCCTTCATCATGTGTTATAGTTCTGCCAGCGTTAACTAACATAACATTTTCAAGTGATATTCATAATATATTAAATATTATTTATAACATAGAATAGTCTTAGGGAGACTTCATTTCAAAACATTTATGAGAGAGAGGGGTTCTTTTTTTGGCATATGGAGAAAGAATACAGCAAGCAAACTAAAAGCATGAATAGGCAATACAAGATACAAAATATAAAAGAATATAAACAAAACATTCAATCTTGGTAATAAACAAGTAAATGTTCATCGAAAATGCAGATAGTTATTTTTCCTTATGAGACTGGAATTTTAAAAATTGACAATCACCAGTTTGGATGTGAGCAAAGAAAACCTAACTGGTACCAATCCTAGAGAACCAGGAAAAAAAAAATCTCCTTTTGAACATTTAAGTCAGTATTTACAAAAAAAAAAAAAAAAAATTGTTCCTAGCCACCCCTAACCACAGTAATGGTATCAAAAAAATATTCACTATTAAAAAGCATCAGGACTATGGAGGGGGACAAAATGGCCAGTTCCAGGTCTAGGACAGGAAACCTTGTCATTCGAGAAAACGAGAAAACTTATGGAAGGATATGGGGATCATGTCAAAAGGACACAGAAGCCGAGTCAAAGATTCCCACAGGTCACAAGAGGATTTTAGAACTAAAAAAACTGACTTAAAAGTTTTAAGTTATTAAGTTTTCACTTAATATTGGGGGAGTTTTTTAAAAGAACTACTACCTCTAATGAGAAAACAAATATTCTTGGTTGATTTCTTCTTTCTGTTTTGTCTGTGAAATTCTAACATAAATAACAATTTTATTGAAAATGTTATGTGCCTTTTGATCCCAGTTTTGTCTGCCTCCCTTTATTTGCTCTTTTATATATAATATATAATTTAAGACATTCCCCCCGACATTGCTTAAAGTTATATTAACAATGCAGGTTATTTTTTAAATTATGTACTTTCTCAAGTGAGAGAGAGAAAAATGAACTTTCCGAATTGCAAAATGTAACTGAAAATGTGTCATTTGATTTTGGAAGACACTAGAAAGCAGGTTTTTATAAAACATTTTTTAACATGTAGGGTGAGGGTGCAATAGATATTATTTCCTACTCTGACACACATGACTGCTACTTACTTACAATAAAGCAGTACTATCCATAATGTGGTATACTTCAGAAAAATAAATAGTAATATGTTGATAACATTGTTATGATGCTTCAGTGACACGATTAGTTCTTATAAGCTTATTAGGAGCATAACAGGAATCTAAATTGGCCTTTATTATATTTTTACTGGATAAGAAATGCCATATACTGTCTCTAGACCCTGGCAGCCTCTGGTAACCATTTATATTTCTGGAACATTTTTAATGCTTTTTAATAACTGATGATATTTCTGCCTATCAAAATTTCTTTTTTTTTCTTGCTCTGTATTCCATTTTTACAACTTCACATTTTTTAGAAAATTGTGTAAGATTATGTTTCTGCACTTTTTTTTTATCTGAAGGATGGCTGAACAAACATTTTAAGGTTATATTTCAAAGAAAAATCTTTTCTACATCAACTGTAATATCAACACAGTACTATTTCAGATTCATTAAAGACTGAATGTATAATTAGGTGAGAAAATGGAAATCTTTAATATAGGAAAGTGTTTGTTTATAGCTTTGAAATTTGAAATCAATAACGCATACCATTTTATTACAAGCGAATTAGCTGTATTTATAATTTATACATTCATTGCTTTATTGCTTAACAAATGGGAAAAATTCACATCTTCAAAAATATTTATTCTGAAGAAGTTTTCCTTTCTAACATAGATAATGACTTTTATATCACTTTATTCAAACAGATTCTAATAAGAAAAAGATTTGAAACTCCTCTTTCTGTTATATTCTTGTTTTATTGTTCAATATATAAAAATCTTTCTCTCTTCCGGTGTTGGAAACTCAGATTCCACATTAGCCCTTAGTGGACTATCACTGATCTAACAAAACACCCAACACTGTCCGCCTGGATTAAGACTGGCATCTACCGAAGCCTTGGTAAAGTGATCTTGTCTTCTCAGTCCTCTCACACATCCTGATTCTACATAGATTGCCAAAAATACACAGATAATTAAAGAGGACACAGCATCATTTTAAAGAGATCGACACCCAATTGCTCAGGGCTTTCTGCCACATATAAGGTTAAATTTCACAGGATCTTTTTTTTTTATTCCAGTTATTAGTTTACTCAAATAATCCTAGAATTCCACATGAAATTATTATCTCTCTTGTGATCAACTTACTCCCAGAGCAGGGAAAATAAAGGAGATGCTTAGCTTAATCAAGGAGATTAAACAGCAAATTTCAAATAAAATAAAATGCCAAGTTAAATTTGCTCACTCTTCCTCTTGGATTTTTCACTTAAATTATTTTAGAGAATGTGGACAAGGACTCAGAAATGCATATTCCTTGGAGCTTCTCAAACTTGAGCATGCATGACAATCACCAGGAGAGCTTGTGAAAACAGATTTCCGGACCCTTCCTGCTAAGATTCTAAGTGTGACTGAGTATGGGAGGGGGTCCAGAATTTGCATTTCTAACAAGGTTCCAGATAAAGCTGATGGCCAATTGGAGCACCTGGAGGTGTGCATTCCCAGCTTAATTTTTCTTGCTCCAGAGATAATTTGGCACTGAACTTTGCCTAATCAGTTTTCCCTTTCCCACCACTGTCTCTGCTTTGAATAATACCTCCTTTTATGTCCGTTTTGATTTTAAAATGTCCTAGGAGCAACTGTCCACATGCTATCCCTTTACCCAGAAGATGACCTTAAATAGTTCTGCTTATCATTTCATTGAAGGAAATACTGATACAGAGTCAAGTTTAAATAGCTTACTGGTCTAGGTTATAGCCCCATACATTGCTGGAATTATAAACAGCTTCGTTTTAGCATCACACACACACACACATACACACACCTTTTTGCTTTGGGTGATAATGTGTATGTGCTATAGTCCAAACAAAACTAATTTTTTTTTCTGGTATTGCCTTTGAACTAGAAAGACTGTAATTAGCTTCTAAAAAAGAAATTATACAATATTCATTGTCCAGTCATCATAAACCCTGTGGGATCATGTTCCATAGATTTAAGGTTATAAAGTGCTTAGATTGGTTACCAGCTTATCTGTAAATATGTGTTCCTTGCAGTATTTTAGCACATGATAGAAAATAATAGCAGACACGAATATTTTACAAATGATTTCAGAGATGAAAGCATTTCTAATAACATGAAACCCACTGTTCCCTGAACATCTGGCAGCAGATTTCCTCCTAGGAAGAGAAAGGTTGCTTTGCTGGAAACTGTCTTGATGAGTCACTGGAAATTGGAGATTAGGTGCTGAGAGAGTCCAAGCAACAATAACAAAAGAAATAATTTTTTAATAAACATTTTTGTTGCTTACTCTGTGCCAAAAACTGTTCTAAATGTTTATTATACATATTACTTCATTTAATCATTATAACTATGTTCATGAGATATGAATTCTTTCCTCCTCCATTTTACTGATGATGAAGCTAAGGTTAAGTGACCTATCCAAGGTCACATCACTGGAGGTCCCAGCGCTGGGATTCCAATCAAGGAAGCCTCCCTGCATATAATGCTGACTTTATCTGATAAAGAGGAACTCTGTAGGTGTTTGCTCTGTGTTCTAAGAAAAAGAAAAGGGACAAAGGGGAAAAATGAAGCAGAAAGAGATATGAACCAGAGAAATAGCAAAAAGCTGGAGGAGGATGAATCATGGGCTCTGCTTTTGGTGGCAATGTGACTGAAAGGATTTTTAAGAGGTGCAGTGTTCAATAGGAAATGTTACATTTTTTTTAGTGATCAAAGTACATTGCGGCCCCTCCTCATGGCCCCCAAATCAACAGTAAATCTAAAATCACAAAGTCTTGTAGAAATCAGCAAAGGGACAGAGTTTCATCTAGGGTAATGGTGTATAGAACTAAGATTTCACAGGGGCCCAAAAAAAGCCACAAAAAACCAAAAGCATGAGTCCCAGAAATAGAGGTATCAACAGATCGTAATCCCAGGTAGTCTCAGAACTCTTGGATCAAGCCATGGAACTGTGGTTCAAATAACCTTTTCTAAAGCTCAAGAGTAAAGGAGCTCCCAACTGACATTTACATTTCAAGTTAAGAAAATTATCTTGGGGATGCCTGAGTGGCTCAGTTGGTTAAGCTTCAGACTCTTGATTTCAGCTCATGTCATGATCTCAGTTTGTGAGTTTAAGCTCTGCATCTGGCTCTGCACTGTCAGCATGGACCCTTCTTGGGATTCTCTCTCTCCCTCTCTCTCTGTCCCTCACCTGCTCACACGTCCACATACTCTCTCTTTATTCTCTGTCTCAAAAAAATAAACATTAATTTTTTTTTATTAAAAACAGAAAACTATCTTGTTTCCTCCACTATAAACTAAAGGGGTGGGGGACATTAAATTATCCAATTTTAACAATGGAGCACCATGTTCAGTTCAAGAAATACTATGGGTACCTATTTTAGTTGATGAAGTTTTGGGGTGATGTAGGATGGTAGTTTATTTGACAAAGTTTTGGGGTGATGGCGGGGCGGTCTGGAACTGATGGCCAAGAAAGAATTCTTGAAGATGTCTTTGGTGCAAAAAGGTGATTTTATTAAAGCATGGGAACAGGATACATGGGCAGGAAGAGCTGCACTGCGGTCACGACAGGTAACTCATTATATACCTCCAGGTTGAGAGGGGGTTAGGGATCGAGTAAGTCTACTTAGTAATTTTGGAAGCAAAGTTTCCAGGACCTTGAGGGGCTAGCTATTGCTAGGGAAACACTATTTCCTACCATTTAGTAAAACTTCAGTCATGAGACCCTTCTGATGTATATTGAGGGGCCATAAGCTTGGAGTATGATTGCCAGTATATATTTTGGGGCCTTTGAGATAAAGGAAGTAGACTTACAAGACCCTTGAGGTTGGGATAACATTAAGCTAAGATTCTCTTTTTCCCCTAGCAAAGTGTCATCATCGAGGCAGCTGAGCCCCTAGAGGGAGTTCATTCTGCCGATTTCAAGGACTTGTCAACGGGCTGTAGGCAGTAGGGGAATTTAATGTTTCATTTGCCTTAGTTTCCCACATCACCACGGCAAGCGCTTAAACCCCTTTCCTTAGTTTTTGGGAAGCCAGGAGTATCCGAGGAATATCACACATATTCCACCTGGGGGCAGGGTGCTGTTAGCCTATACTTTGCCCTCAGCTTGTCCCATGCTCCCTCATCATAGTCACAATAGGAAATTACACAAATACTTTTAACGTTAAAAGTAATAAGAATACTTTCAAAAATTTTCCTATCTCCATGGGCAAGTCTGCATGCTTTGGATGGAGACTTTCACTTTCAATTTTTAGGATGTTCTTGATTTATTGTAAAGATCTGTTTCCATAGGGTCTATGTAATATCAAGATTTTCCTTTGTCGTATATGCACCGCCACAGCCCAAACAAGGACAGGCAGGTTGAATGAGGGCCATTCCCAGGCTGATGACCTGGTTAACTGTGTACATTGGCTGTGACTGAACAGCTGAGGCCATCTGTGCCCCGAGGATTCCCAGACAGAGCTGTAGCAGGTGAGTTGCTCTCGATAGAGTCAATGAAGCACTAATAAGCTTGTCGCAGCTGGATAATACTCTTTGCATATCTTTGCATTTCCTTGCTCTTCCAAGGAACTGCCTCCAGGAGAAAATTCCTGGGGGTCATCAATTACAGTGCTCCCCAATTGGTTTGTAGATGTTTCAGCAGACCTTATTTGTTACACATAGAACTAACCGTTTTGGTTATTTCCCCTTAGTTCTCACAAATTAAAAGAAAATAGAGTAAGCAACTTCAATGACTTTTAAAGGAAGGCATTTTCATCTATTCATGCATTAAACAATTAATAGATTTTTATTAAAGCTTCAATATGAGTTTAACCTTATGCTAGTTACTTTGGGAGTGAAACAGCAATAGCAGTATTTATTGTATGCTGTGTGCCACATACTGTTCAGAGGACTTTAAATCCACCATCGTGACCAACTCTCACCACAACCATATGGCCCTGAGGTACAAATTAGGAAATTGAGTCTCAGAGGAGGTTGAGAATTTTGCCCAAACAGCCTCTCGGTTGCAAAGATGAAGTATCATCTTAGTTTATGTGACTTCAGGAACTATTCTCTTAATGGACGTATTCTCTTAACAGGTCTAGTAATAGAGTAATATATGATCTTGTTCCTCAAGAAATTTACAATTCAAAGATGTATAGAATTCAACATTAGAAAAACCAGTATGCATTAAGTGCTCTAATAATGGCTTGATCAAGTTCCAATAGCAAAACAGATTAATATAATGCCACATTTTGTACTTTTCATTGAGGACATAGGAAACCGTTCTAAGTCCTTCGGGTAAAGAAGCAACGGCCTTAATATCCCAGGTGAGTGGACACTAAAGTAACAGCAAAGGGTCAGAGGCAAAAGTGCAAGGGTAGATGTGGGATGGCCAATAGAGTTCACTACAGGAAAAGCATGAAGTGTTGGGTATGATGCTTGGAAATATGGGTTGAGGCCAAATCAAGAAGTACCTTGGGTTTTACAATGAAAATAAAAATATATCAGTGTACAGCAGTTACCAGATATAAACACTGAAGAAAATTCAAACTTTAACCCAGTTTCTCACATCAGTGTGTACGCTATTATTAAAACAACCTCAATTTTGTGAATGTCTTCTACTTTGTGTATCTTCTTTTCCTCTATCCAGTTAACAGATTGAATTTTACTAAATCACATAGACATTCTGACAGGTTATAAGGCGTAACAAGTCACAACTGTACTCTGGTACTCCTCTCCGTTTCAAAATTTAGGTTACCTTACGGTGGTTGAGACAATGTCTGATTTTTCTTGAGGATCAAATGAAAAAGAACTCCTGAAATCGAGCTGTTTCTGCCTTCTGATTCTATTCTCCTAGGTTGAAGGAGAAAAAGAAAAAGGAAGAAGAGCCAGAAACATCAGAGAGCTCCCTGATAAACATAAACGTTTCAGTGTGTGTGTGTGTGTGTGTGTGTGTGTGTATGAGAGAGAGAAAGAGAGAGACAGAGAAAGCAGGAGGCTGTGGATGAGATTCCCCCACCCCCCGTATTATGTATGATGCTAAGTGTGCCCATAATAGGATAACTAGTATGTTTCTCTTTCAGTGAAGACTTTGCGTTAATCATTTTGTACAGAAAAACAATTACATGGGGAGGGTAACGAAACTTAGGATTTTTAAAGTAATTATTTTATTATATGGATCTTAAAATGATTCCTTTAAATTTCTGACAGTTCTTTCTTCAAATTTATTTAACATTCTTGGCTCTTTTAGAATGCTATGACTTTGATAGAATGTAGTAAGTAATGTGTACCTGTATTTGTCGCCATTTATAGAATTTGTTAATGCTTTTAAGTATTTCTGATAGAATGTGAATAAGAAAAGGGTTTTTACTCTTGCAAATCTATTCACTAAAGTTTTAAGACTTTTCCTTCCAAAATCAATGTCTTTCTGCCTTGCTGAGTTCTACCAGTTAGCACAAAGTGATCGTTTTTCTTCAGGAGGCCGCGACAGAGATGGACAATTTGGGGTCTCCCGTTTGTCCCCGTGTACAAAGCTGATACAGAATTTAACTCTGCAGTGCTAGCGTATGACCTATCCTGAGCTCTTTCTTGGGGAAAGGCAAAGTTTCAAAGCCAGCCTTTGAGGCGATCGTAAATTCCATTTTGTTCCATGAAAGAGAAGTTAATCCTAGCAAATGTGGTGTTTTCTTTCCTAAGTATTTGTGGACCATGGAGTATACGCTAATAGATATTATGCTGTTTTTGCTATGGCAACTGCAATGCGTTGTCATCTAAATCTTCGTGCATGCATAATATCAGAGGCTTGGTGCCCATAGGACAAACCACCACAACATGGGGAGTGAAGTTGATGTCAGTTCCCTTGTTTCGTTTTAATGTCCTGCTGAAATATCTCTGAAGCCTCACAAGACACTTTGCTTTGATCAACATCCTTCAACCTTCAAAGGCATCCTGGAGGTGTTTGTGAGACAGCTGCTTGCTGAAATAACCTTGATTGCTTTCTCTAAGAATTGTCACTGCACGCCTCAGAGATCTGTGGAGTCGCCAGCAAAAACTGCTGAGAGTGGCACCCAAGTTCATCTCCATTCAACATACTAAGTCCCCCCACTATTTTTCATGAGTGACACCTCATACGATTGTGAGCACAAGTGTGCTTAAATATAAGTCATCTAAGATACTGGCCATTTTTTATTTCAAATAGTCGCATAATTTTTCTTATACAAAAGTCACACATGCTCGAATGTAGAAAATTCAAAAATTCACAAATATTAGAAGGAAAATATTCACAAATATTAGAAGGAAAATAACATCACTGAAAGCTGAGAGTATTCTTCTAGTGATCTGTGATGTGAATAGGTTTTTGTTTTGTATATTGTTAAATACAGTTGTAAAAAAATGTGTACAGAATAGAGCACGCAGGTATTTTTTTAAGCAGTTACATTATACCTGCCTTTAAATAGTAAAAAGAAAAAAAATCATCGTGGCGTGACATTGGCTTTCCGATTAAAGCTCCCCTCACTCCATTAGCATTCTTACATGTTCCTGTTTCAGTTCCCAAGCATTGCCAATACTCTGTCACACAAAAGGGAAAAAGCCAAGTTAAATGGCTGGACACTTGAGGAAGTGTTGGTTTGGGACACATAAATATTAACTTCTGAATTGTAGGGTTTTTATTGGTATTATTATTATTGAACAAAAGAACACACTGAGCTGGAAGGTGTTGTGTTTCACTGTCCCGTGTTTGGAAAAGTGAATTTTCTAGCTACTTTTGGGTTGCTCACGGAGAAAAGACAGTCAAGGTGCTGGGGAAGATAAATGGCACCCACCTGGAACGGACCTTGGGGTAGGAGAGAGGGAGATCGAAAACCATCTGAAGGAATTAGAGGATAACAAGCCATTGTGATTTAGAAAGTTTTGTAAACAGAATAGTGAAAGATGGGGATAAGAACAGGAGGAGGAAAAGGAACTAAAATTTGATTTGGTACTTGGGCCAGGCACCATGTTAGGCACTTTCCCAATGTTCCCTCATTTATCTTTACAATCATGCTACAAAGCAGAGGGACACACTGAAGCACAGAAATGGGGAGTAACACAAACCACTTTTCTTCTGGGCAGGAATGACAGAAAGCTATCAGGTAGATTTTCAAAGCAAATCCAATCAGATAAAAAAGAGATTTGTGCAGACATGGACAGGTGACAATGGCTAAGATTTTGTAATATTTGCTTGAAGTTTTTTTGTAATATTTTAAGTAAAATATTTTCATCAAGAGTTTGCCTTACCCCTCAAACCGCTTATCTTCCTGCTCACAGAAGCAACTCGTATCATGGATGTCTCCTATCTTTCTACTTTATTTTTAAAAGCTATTACATAATCTTGAAATTTTTGGTTTTGGTCATATATTTTTTAACCAAACATGAAGGACTGTGTTCAAGAAGTTAGCATGAAGAACTGATATGGAAAAGCAACCAGTTAGAGAAAAATGTAAGAGATAGACTCTACTGAAAGTTCATATTGGCAGTATTCATAATTTTAATTCATCTTTGCAAATTCCTATATGGCCCATCGAGATGACTTCAATGTTTCAAATGCTTAAAATACATAGCAACATTTCTATTCTTTGGGATTTTAATAGGAATAAATATATTAGAAATAAAATCAGAAATTCAAATTCAAAATGACTGACACTGGCAGTATGTTTTTAGATGAGAAGTGTTTGCCAAAAAAGCCCACACGGTCTCTGTTATTTCATTATCTAAGATTACATTTGAAAGTTATATATATACATATATTTTTTTAAGTTTATTTATTTATTGTTGAGATATAGAGGATGGACAAGAGGGGCAGAGAGACAGAGAGAATTCCAAGCAGGATCTGCACTGTCAGTGAGGAGCCCGAAATGGGGCTTGAACCCATAAACCATGAGATCATGACTTGAGCCAAAATGAAGAGTTGACACGTAACCAACTAAGCCACCCAGCACCCTTGAAAGTTATATTTTTGAAAATGGTTGAAGAATTCCAAATATAAAGACATGAAAGCAGCTTTTATCTACTTTGATTTAAAAAAAATGTTTAGCCTAGGGGCGTCTGGGTGGCTCAGTCGCTTAAGCCTCCGACTTTGACTCAGGTCATGATCTTGTGGTTCATGAGTTCAAGCTCGGCATTGGGCTCTGTGCTGACAGCTCAGAGCCTGGAGCCTGCTTCAGATTCTCTGTCTTGCTCTCTCTGCCCCTCTCCCGTGTGCACTATGTCTCTGTTTCTCTCTCAAAAATAAACATTAAAAACATTTTTTAAACCTAAACTAAAAAAACATATTTAGTCTAAACACAAAAATATAAAATACAACCTTCCACATTTAGCCTGAAAAATCCTTTTTGATGAATATTCATTTAATGTGAATTAACAAAGGGAAGGAACAATACAATTTTATCTGTTGTGAAGATATTGGATAGTGTATTAAATTAACTTTATAGTATTAAATACTGTACTGATATGAAATATTTGGATTGTGACCTATATTACCTATACCAAAAGCTTGAAATTAGTGGGAAACTTCTACAATTGTTTGCAAGATTTTATATTATTAGGAAAGAGTTTCACAGGTTGAAAAAAACCAAAAAACAATAACAACAACGAAAAACAGAAAACGAGAAATGCTAGGTTGGAGGCTGTCCAAGGCCTTCCTATTCTGAAATGCCATGACTAGAGGGCTCTCATCCTTCCTCCACCCATGAACTGAAGGCCTTGACGGAAAGAAATGGAAAAAGAAGATATATAATAGCTCTGGTGGATCGATTCACCCATGAGGTATAAATCAAAGGGAAAAGTCGGGATTATTTTTAAGAAAATCTGTGTACCCCCAACCTCAGATGAACCTTCTTGGGCAAAACACTCCAGCACAACAAAATGCCAAGCTCAGTAGTTGTACCTAACACTAGTTCTCAAAACTATTTTGACTAACAGAACTTTAAATTTCCCAGACAGTAATATTTCTAATATTACAATTTTTTTCCCTGCAGTGTTGGCTAGTTATCAAGGTTAACATGTTTAGCATTTGGTAAACCTGAAATGAATGGCCTAAAGTGACTGATGGATCATTTGCGCATGCCCTCTAGCCTTTCTCTGGATCGAACTTCCTGTTGTATTTGGGGGAGGGGAGTGAGTGTGCTAGATAAGTAATTACCGCACTTGGATGTGAAAACTATGAGAATTATGGAGAAATATATTAAAGGGTTGAATTCAGCATCATCGCAAATTAGCTAATCTAGTCTTTTGGCACAAAATAAGCAGCCTGCTTTGTACACATTTGAAAGGTTTTAAAAACAAATCAATATAGCCATACACTCTGGACTATGCTAAATAGAGCGGCCGGTAGGCACACACCTCTCCTCCACAGCGAGCCCATTGTGGAGAGCCGCCGCATCCGAAACACCTTCCAGCTGTCGGAGGAACCCACAAGAGAAGCAAGCGCAGACGCAGACACCCTCAGTCAGATAATTACCTTGATTAAGATTCTCAGAATTGAACGGAGTTTAATCAAGGACCCTGTGAAATTGTGAGAATGCCAGTTTTCTGGGCTTGTCCTTCTTTTCCGCAGATGGTGAGTTGCCAAACAAAATCAAAGGAGTCTTAATTACAAGCAGGAGAGGCAAAGTCAAAAGGGAATGAGAGAATCTGTGCTTTGTGATGGGGACGGACCAGCACCAATCGGAGGCTCACTGGCACACTCTCCTCTCCCCTGCATGGACAGGGCTACAGTGCATCAAAGCTAAACACGCCATCAACATTCCTCAACATTCTCGACAACTCGAGAGACTGAGTTAATAGTTATGCCAATACATGCAAGGTAGTGGCTAATGCTGAATCCTCTTACGATACACGTGAACTTTTTAGGCGATAGTTGGACTGATATTAGAAACAAACAGCCACGTCACTCCAGCTGTTATCGCGAAAGCATGACCCAACCTGAATCTTAATCAAACGACTAGTGGAAATAAATTGCCATATAAAGAGAAAGCCTGAAAATCAGGTATATGGGGAGGTCAATACTTTTTTCATTTGTCCTGCTTCCTCTTAATTTGAGTTGGACCACAAATAGAATTGATTATAAAAGTAATCCGTCCTATGATACGTGTCAATGTCTCCTTTAAAGTCTGCTCACTAATGTCCTTTTCATGTAGATTGCTACTAAGCCTTTTCCTACTTTCCTGTATGTCTATATTTGGTCATCTGATGTACAAAACCATATAGTTCTATTACTTTGCTTTGTTTTCATAAAATGGGGCCTATTATTATCAATACCATCAATGAATCATCATCTATTGGTGCTAGTTAATTTGGTGCAGCCACTCTGGGGGTAGAATATAAAACCCATCCTATCTCCTTCCCGAAGTCATGTTTATAATAGTATGTCTTCTCACATATATTTCATATGTTTTATATTTTATAAATTAAACATAAACCCATCCTATCTATTTTCCTGTTTACGATTATTACAAGCTACAGATGCAAACAGTTCATGGTCAATCAGGTTTTCCTCTTATCAATGCTCTACTATTTCTATTTCTAAGAACTTGAAATTTTAAAAAAATTATTTAGTTTAGCTCCTCAAGGGTTTCCTTTGAACTGTTCTTCATATACTCCCTATCCTTTGGCGTTGAAAGTTTTACTTTTTCTCAGGTTCAGTACCATCACCCTTCTATATTCAGACACCTATTAGTGATAGATTCTTCTACTTTGGGCTGCTTCTTCTTGTGATTTACCTTTACATTTTGTTCCACTTATGCATCTGGAATGATCTGTGGCTCCCATGTCTGTATCTCTGAGGACTTAAGGCTAAGTCTCTGGTCATATGTCATTAATTGCTTCTCTCTGCAAGATCCTCTACACAGGTCTCCCCACACCATTTGCAACATTCTTACTTTGCTCATTCAATTTTTGCTCATCCTTACTTTGTTTTTCTTCTACCTTTTCTTGCTATACAGTTTTCCAAAATTCTTCCTAAAGTGCCCTCTCGCAGCCTTACTTTATCTAACAGATAAAGAAATTTCACTCCAATCATTAAATTCAGGTTTCACGCTCAGTTGAATGACGTGACTTCTCTGTTGCATATTGTGTGGATATGCACAAGCGATTTTTATTACTCTTTAGACATTATAGACTCAAGATTTCTTAACTGCATATGACATCCAAAACAATTTGCACAATATGCCAGATAGGAAAAGTACCACAACACTAGAAGTTAAGAAACGTGCGATTTAATTCTAATTCTGTCACTAATTTTATGGACAGTTTCTGTTTTGTTTTGGTTGGTTTGCTGTTCACAGGGAACACAGTTAAGTAAAATTGGTTGATTTGTGTAATACTTGTATTCTAAGTAATGTCATCTATTTAACCTTCAAAAGTCACTTTTAAAAAATAAACATTCCAGGATGCCTGAGTGGCTCAGTCGGTTAAGCATCTGACTCTCGATTTCAGCTCAGGTCATGATCGCAGGGTTGTGGGATCGACCCCCACTTTGGGCTCCATGCTTACTGTGGAGCCTGCTAGACTTCTCTCTCTCTCTTCCCTGTGCCCCACCCCTTCTCTAAAATTAAAAAAATAAACATTCTAATTCTCCCCCTATAACTGGCTACAAAAAAAAGGGAAACATTTTTTAAACATTTATTTATTATTGAGAAACACAGACAGAGCATGGGCAGGGGAGGAGCATAGAGAGGGGGAGACACAGAATCCGAAACAGACTCCAGGCTCTGAGCTGTCAGCATAGAGCCTGATGCAGGGCTCAAATTCACAAGCAGTGAAATCTGACCTGAGCCTAAGTCAGACACTTTACCAATTGAGCCACCTAGGCGCCACATGGGAAACATTTTTTAAATGTATGAATATCCTGAATGTATCTTTGGTAATTTTCCTTGATGTGCTTTTTAATATCCTGAGTTCTATGGAAATTTATTAGTCATTTAAAAAATAAGGTCTTTTATTCACTTTTAAATTGGGCATGGAACCCTAAGGAGGCATGACTGCACATCTATTAGAAAGCTAAAAAAAACCACTGACCATATCGGGGCACATGAGTGGCTCAGTCAGTTAAGTGACCAACTGTTGATTTTGGGTCAGGTCATGATGTCATAGTGTTGTGAGTCTGAGCCTCACAACGGACTCTACACACTGACCACAAACAGAACCTGTTTGGGATTTTCTCTCTCCCTTTCTCTCTGCCCTTCCCCTATTTGCACTCTTTCTGTCTCTATCAACATAAATAAACAAACTTAAAAAGAAAAAAAAAACACTGACCATATCAAATGCTAGGGAGCAAGTGCAGGAACAAGATCCTTCATTCACTGCTGGTGGGAATGTAAAATGGTGTAACCACTTTGGAAAGTAGCTTTGCGGTTTCTTAAAAAATTAAACACATGCCACCAAGCGATCCAGTCTTTCCATTCCAGTATAGTAATGCAAAAGCTAAAGTATATGTCCATACAAAGACTTGTCATTAACGTTCATAGCAATTTAAATTGTAGTTGCCACAAAAACTGGGAACAATCCAGGTGCCTATCAAGAGGTGAGCTGATAACAGATGAATGGGTAAACACAATTCAAACACATTGTATGAATGGGTATCCATACAATGAAACACAATTCAGAAATAAAAAGGAATAAGTTATTCATATTCCTAGAAATGTGAATGGATCTCAAAATAATTTTGTTGAATAAAAGACTCAAGACAAAAAAAAACTATACTATAGGAGTATATTTAATAAAATTAAATATTTTTAATGTTTATTTTTGAGAGAGAAAGAGACAGAAAGTATGAGCCAGGAGGGGCTGAGAGAAGGGGAAAGAGAATCCTAAGCAGGCTCCTCACTGTCAGCGCAAAGCCAGACACTGGGCCAGAACCCATGAACTGTGAGATAATGACCTGAGCCAAAGTCAGACGCTCAACCAACTGAGCCACCCAGGCACCCCAAATCCATTGAATAAAATTATAGAAAATGCAAACTAATATATAGTATAGAGATCAGATCATCAGTTGCCTGGTAAAAGGTGATGGGAAGGTGCTTGAGGGCAGAATTATAGAAACAAACTTTTGAGGATAATGAAGTATGTTTATTATTTTGATTGTGGTAATGGCTTCATTTATATATAAATATGTTAAAACATATCATATTACACATTTCATTTATTCTGAACAATGTTTTAAGTTTAATTTTTTTACTTATCTTTGAGACAGACAGAGAGAGAGAGACAGAGCACAGGAGGGGCAGAGAAAGAGAGAATCCCAAGCAGGCCCTGTCAGTGCAGAACCTGATGTGGGGCTCAAACACACATGCCGAAGATCACGACCTGAGCCAAAATCAAGAGTTGGACGCTTAACCAACTGAGCCACCCAGGAGCCCCCAAATTACACATTTTTAAACTCTGTATCATCTATCAATTATATCTCAATAAAACTGTTTAAAAACGAAAAAGAAATTGGAGGTTTAGAAATATCATTCCACTCAACACTGGAAAAGAAAATGTAACTTATATGAAGACATCACACTGAGATAAAAAAGGAAATTTTTAAAAAACGTTTATTTATTTTTGAGACAGAGAGATACACAGCATGAGCTGGGGAGGGGCAGAGAGAGAGGGCGACACAGAATCTGAAAGAGGCTCCACAGAGCCCGATGTGGGGCTCAAACCCATGGAATACGAGATCATGACCTGAGCCGAAGTCAGCCACTTAACCGAATGAGCCACCCAGGCGCCCCAAAAAGGGAATTTTTAGCTTGTTGAATTTTATTAGATTTTTATAAAATTAACTTTTATTTTTCTCAGTGAAATCGTGTCTTGAAGGCAGAAAAAACTAATTAAAGCATATTGCCTCTATTCTAACTGGGGGTGAATGTGATTAGAACCATGACATTTTCTTAAATTATCATATTTTCTTGAATGCGCATAAACACTCCTTTCTGATCGGAGGGGTCAGAGGTACAATACGAGCTTGAGAGTACTGTAACCAGTTGGTATAGGGCAGTGCCAAAATAGAGATCAGCTTTGAGAAATCAGCATCAGGAAGCCGGAACGGAACAAGAGCATATAGCAAAGTAGCTGACAGAGTGGAGTCCACAGCAAGATGTCCTGGGTTTGAATCCCAGCTCTGACACTGACTTGCAGTATAACCTGGCCGATTATAGAACCTCTTCTACCTTCAGTTAGCTTGTCTATAAAGTGGGGGTGATAAGCGTGCATACCACACTGTGTTATAACGAGGATTAAATACACTAATTTATTTAAAACACTTAGATACATAACACTATAGAGTGCTATTATTTGTCATTTAGTAAGAACCACTATTGAAGCATAAGATGATCAATTAATGTCCCCCTACATCTGGAGTCAAGGCAATCAGAATTCCATTAGTTGAAAGTTTGATAAGGAAAACCATGACTTGAGTCTAAATTATAAAAAAGAGATTATAAGCAAAACGGATTTAAAATTTGGCTGGAAGAAGTATGTATGTTCATAAGCTTTAACAGATCAGACTTCTTCATTTTTTCTCTGCCTCTTGATTTTCAGTTAACTAATTTTAGAAGCTTTGTTTCTTGATTTTGTCTGTCATGTAACCTCTACATGAAATCATTCAATGTATATATGAACCTCTGTTTATGGTATACAAAGCTGTTGACAAAGGCAACAAATATATGAAGAGTATTTTTCCCCCCAAATTCTCTTCATTTTTCTCACTGGTGACAAAAGAGAGAATTACCTTATAAATGTATTACTACAAAATATTACTTTAAGATAATCATTTTTCCTAGTATATTTGTTAGGCTGTTTTGAATTTTAATAAAGAAAACCAAACCTCAATAATAGAAATGTCAATATACACATATAGTTGGAATAGAAAGGTTTCACTTTCATTGCCACACTTTCAGCATCTAGAATATTTCCTGGTACATAATAGAGTCCTCGTAAATATCTGTATAATGAATGAATAATTAAGAATCAAGGCAACTGTGGGGACCAGCAACTTTCAGTTTTTATGTCTTAACTCATGATCTTCATGTTTTCTATTTTTCACCTCAAATTGGCCTATCTGCCCCACATTCTCTATTATTTTCAGATCCCAAAAGTGATCATCTTTTTACTTTAGCACTACCCTTCGTCCCCACTAAATAGTATGGGCACTACTCAGCATAAAAAAATACACTGCTCTTTTCTTTTTAAATTTATTTATTTTGAGAGACAGAAGGAGAGAGAGAGGGAGAGTGGGAGGAGTAGAGAGAGAGAGAGGGAGGGAGAGAGAGAGAGAGAGAGAGTCCGTCCCAAGCAGGCTCTGCACTATCAGCACAGAGACTGAAGTGGGGCTTGAACTTACGAACCTTGAGACATGACCTGAGTCAAAACCAAGAGTTGGATGCTTAACTGACTGAGCCACCCAGGCACCCCCACCTTTTCTTTTCTTTTCTTTTTTTAAGTCCACACTACTCTTATATTAAGTTTCCACTCCTGGTTCAAATTATAAACAGTGGCAATGAAAGAACAGCCTAGTGGTATTTGCTGGAGTAAGACATTATAAGTGGAGCAGAGAATTCTCAGAGATGATAAGTACAATCCCGGCTTACTGCACCAGTATGAGAGAGAAGACAGACCTCACTGGCAAGTCATGAGGAAAGAGTTTATGATATCAAGTCCTTGAAATATTCAAAGTAACTCTGAACATCAAGAGAAGATATGATATATTTACTGAAGAAATTGCTAAGAGTAAGAATTAGAAAGAATAGTGCAGTTATAAAAAATTCCAAAAACACTGAATGATATTTACTAATAGGAAAAAAAAAGAATTACAGAGCAGTCAAATGAGATTGTCAAGTGATTTTCACCTTCAGTTTCAGTTTATCAAATCTTGACTACCGACAGAGTAGTTAATATTTTTATCACAATTATCTGTCTTTTTCATATAAGCTCTTTGAACAAACTATTTGCTTTTTAAAGTATATTTACGGAGAACTCGAGACTCCTGGGTGGCTCAGTTGAGCTTTCAACTTCAACTCAGGTCATGATATCACGGTTCATGGGTTCGAGCCCTGAGTTGGGCTCTGTGCTGAGAGCTCAGAGCCTAGAGCCTGCTTTGCATTCTGTGTCTCCTTCTCTGTTCCTCCCTCACTTGCTCTCTGTTTCTCTCTCTCAAAAAAGCATACTTACACAGAACTGTTCAGAGTACTCACTATTACTGCATTCAAAAATGTGATGTTTATTTTGTTCTGAGTCATACATCTTTCCTTAATATAAATTACAGCTCTAAAATTGCAAGAGGAGAATAGGCTTCTACCCATAATTTAAAAAATTATTTTTTCCTATGACAAATGATATTAGAGCAGTGGTAAGTAATCTGAAATTGCCTGATTTGTCAGGGAAGAGTATATAGTCATCGAGGAAAAAGTGACCTTAAACATAATGCAAGTTCAAGCTCTGTCCTAAAACTTTTAGCTCAGCAGGGTCATTAGTGTCCTTATGTGTTATCCAGCCCAACACTTCAAACACATAAAGGAAAACTAAGCTTAAAAAATAATGATCCTTCTTTCAGTAGTTGGTAGAATAGAGAAAAATTTGTACACCATCAACAACGTTGATCTATTTATAACTACAGAGCACTACCCCTAACATTTGCAGACATACGTACTTTGCAAGGACATGTAGTATATTTGTCATGATAAACAATGTGGAAGCAATTGAAACAAATATGCATAAATTTTAAAAACAAATATCATACAAAGTATGTTCTCTGATCACAATGCAATGGAACTCAAAAACAAGAATATAGCTAAGTTAACCCCAAATATTTGGAAGGTAATTAATCCACAAAGTCAAAGGAGAAATCATAAGAGAAATTAGAAAATCTTTCCAAATAAATGAAAAGACATCAAAATTTCATAGATGCAGCTCAAGTGGGGCTCAGGGAGGAATTTAAAAGCTTTAAATTCAAAATAAATGTGGTATAAAATCAATTGCCTATGGTTCTATCTTTGGAAGCTAGAAAAATAGGAGCAAAGTAAATGGAAAAAAATAGAAGGGATGAAAAATTATACAATATAAGCAATAGAAAAGACTAATACAGTAAATTGAAAATTAGGTTCTTTGAGAGGCGCCCGGGGGGCTCAGTTGGTTAAGCATCTGACTCTGGATTTCAGCTCAGGTCATAATCTCATGGTCGTGAGATGGAGCCCTGTGTAGGCTCTGTGTTGGGCATGGAGGCTGCTTAAGATTCTCTCTCTTTCTCTCCCCCTCTGCCCCTGCTGCGCTCATATTCATGAGCTCTCCCTCTCTCTCAAAAAAGAGAAAGAAAGGAAAATTAGGTTCTTTGAAAGATCAACAAAATTGATAAATTCCTTTCTTAACTGATTAACAAAAAGAATAGAAATTACCAGTGTCAGTAATAAAAAGATGTGTGATTGCTTCAGATCTTACAGATTTAAAATGATATTAAGAGAATATTTTTAACAAATTTTATGGAAAAAATTAATAGCTTAGATAAGATGACAAATTTATTGAGAAGCACAGCATACCAGAACTGGCCCAAGATGAAACACAAAATCAGAATGTCACTACCAGTGAGAGTCATGGAATTCATTATTAAAATAAACCTTTTCACGAAGACCAGTGCTAATAATATTTTCTATAATAGGAATATTATTATAGAAAAGACTTATGTAATGTTTATTATTTTGTTATATGATTATGCTATAATTTGCTCTGTAATAAAATTATTTGTTAATCATAAAGTATGAAATTGATACATTATTAATTATACATATATTACATAAACTGTGTGATTTTATCTAGTATGTTACAGGTTTATTATTACATTTATAATGTTTTTTTATGTACCAGAAATTTTACACACATCATTTCATTTAATACAACAATCCTGTGACCTAGGTATTAATATCTCCACTTTACCCATGAAGAGACTGATGAACAGAAAGGCTAATTACCTAATAAAAGCCAGAGCTGGCTCTAGAGTCCATTGTGATGAGTTGAACTTAGAAGGTGGAAGGAAGGAGTTTGATTCTAAAATACTCAAATTTTTCCAGCTTTGATGACCAGTGTAGGGTAGTGCCATTAATAACTTGAAGAAAGAGTACTAACCACCCCAATTCCACACGTTTGTGGAACTCTAAGTGTTTAGGTAGTTCACAATTGTTCCAATCTTTATTTTTCACACCTACCTTTGGATAAAAGAGAAGTGAGACTCAAAGATATTGGATTACTTACTTTCAGCAAATTGTGCAGCTAGTCAGTAAAAACGGGAGAATTCAGATCTATGACCCAAAGTCTTGCATTTTTAACTACTATATTGAGGAGGAAAGAAGCAATTCCAGGTTATGATATTCTAAATATGGGATATTTTCATGTGATCCAGATTAATAGCATTCTGCTTTGTACCTTAGAAAACAGATACAGCAACCAAGTAGTCACTGAAGCCATATTAAAAGGCGATATGGTTCATTCTGCTTGTGTAGACAGAGTAGCTGCCATTTTAGTTTTAACAAAGTACAGCAAATCTAACGAGAGACACATTAAAGCTGACATATTAAAGCCAACTCTCCAGAGTCGACATGCCAAGAATTCACATTCCCCTCTAACCTCTCAGGTAGCATAATTCATGCCGAGAGTAAAGAGCTTCATGATATGCAAGTTTGGTTTCAGTGTGGAGGGAAGAAAAGGGAGGATGTCAGAAGAGAAGAAAGACGTTGAGGGGTTCACAGTGTGGTATCCCCTGAATTGTTTTGACTTTGATCTGGACCTACCAGCAAAACTCAGAACAGAAGAAAAAGTGTATTTCCTCCCATTTTAATGGGGCTTTCAAAGATCAGCTACTTCATCCCTGGTACAGGAGGTGACGGCTGGGGCCACATCCTGGCCGGCACCAGGGCCCACGATACAATGACTATGGACTCTATACCTACATCTACATGCAGAGTAACAGGGCATCCAAAGAGGGATCGTGGATACCAGTTTAATGACCAATGGACCATTGAGTGCTGAGCAGGGCAAGAGTCCATGGGAGGCTGGTTAAGGCATATAGAGGAGGAGGAGACTTAGTGTTTATACCAATGATGACATGGAGAACAGGAGATTGCTTCCTGTCACTATTCCTCGTATCCAATTGAATTGCTTTTGCTGTTATGGCCTGAGTAAACCACACATTAGCAGTTGTTCACTCTTTCCTGTCTCTAAGCAATTTTTCTGAGCTCTGCATATCCAGTTCTAGTCAGTCATTCTAAAACCTGCTCCAGGAGGGGCACCTGGTGGCCCAGTCGGTTAAGCTTCCAACTTCGGCTCAGGTCATGATCTCACAGTTCATGAGTTCAAGCCCCGTGTAGGGCTCTTTACTGACAGCTCAGAGCCTGGAGCCCCCTTAGGATTCTGTATCTCCTTCTCTCTCTCTACCCCTCCCTCACTCATACTCTATCTCTCTCTCTCTCAAAAATAAATAAAATATTTTAAAAAAATTTTAAATCTGCTCCAGGAATCCTGAGCATCTAGCTTAAAATCAGGATTCCTTTTAAATAGAGGATGCAGAATAAGTTCCAGATTTATACTGCAATGTTTTACTAGTGTAAGACACAAGCTAATATTTTCCAAATTATATTTATAGGTGTATTTTAATGCCCAAATGGTCTACAATATCACTATGCTCTTCATATTTAAAAAATAAAGTTATACATTCACATAATTAGATATGATAAATGCACAGAGAATTATATAATGAAAAGCTAAGTCTTCTACAACCCCACACCCTGATTCCCCTTCCCCAAGGGAGCCACTGTTAACAGGCAATTGTCTGTAAATTCAGAACAGTTTCCATGCATATCGCTACATATATATTTTTAAAACCTAAAAAATAATCATACAATTCTCACTTTTCTATACCATAGTTTTCACTTAAGAATGCATCTTGAAGATTTTCATTCAATCAATATATAAATATCTACATTTCAGCAGTGTCTGTCATATGGGTGTGCCATAATGCACTTAACGAGAACCTTAATTACAATGACTTATTAATTGTTCTTATGAAGAGAAGAGAGCTACAATCAGATCAGTGTACTTATATTTAAAAACTTATTTTGAGGGGTACCTGGGTGGCTCAGTTGGTTAAGCATCTGACTTTGGCTCAGGTCATGATTCCTGGTTCATGAGTTCAAGCCCCATGTCAGGCTCTGTGCTGAGAGCTCAGAGGCTGAGCCTGTTTCAGATTCTGTGTCCCCCTCTCTCTGCCCCTCCCCTGTTCATGCTCTCTCTCTCCTCAAAAATAAGTAAATATTAAAAAAAAACAAAAAACACTTTTTTTGAGTGTAGTTGATACACAATATTACATTAGTGTCAGGCGCACAACATAGTGATGCAACATCTCTAGACATTATGCTGTGCTCACCCCAAGTGTGGTGCCATCTGTCACCATACAGCACCATGACAGTATCAATGACTATATTCTCTATGCTGTGCCTTTTATTCCCATTATTTTTTCATTCCATAACTGGCAGTCTGTGTCTCCACTCCCCTTCATCCATTTTGCTCATCTTCTCACCTCCTTCCTTCTGGAAACCATCAGTTTGTTCGAGGTCTGATTCTGCTTTTTGTTTATTCATTTGTTTAGTTTTTTAGATTCCACATGTAAGTGAAATCATGATATTTGTCTTTTTCAGCCTGACTCATTTCACTTAGCATAACACCCTCTGGGTCCATCCACGTTGTTACAAATAGCAAAATCTCATTCTTTCAATGTCTGTATGATATTCCTCTGTGTGTGTGTGTGTGTGTGTGTGTCTGTGTGTGTGTCTGTGTGTGTGTGTGTACCACATCATCCTTATCCATTCATCTTTGTATGGACACTTAGATTGCTTCCATATCTTGGCTATTATATATAATACTTTAATGTCATGGATGCATTATCCTTTCAAATTGGTATTTTTGTTTCCTTTGGGTGAATAGTAGTGGGTCATATGGTAACTCTATTTTTAATTTTTTTCAAGAATCTCCATACTGTTTTCCACTGTGGCTGCACCAGTTTACATTCCTACCAACAGTGCACAAGGGTTCCTTTTTCTCCACATCCTTGCCAACACTTCTTATTTCTTATCTTTTTGAATTTAGCCATTCTGACAGGTGTAAGGTGATAACTCACTGTGGTTTTGATTTGCATTTCTGTGATGATTAGTGATGTTGAGCATCATCTCACTGTTGGCCATCTGTGTCTTCTCTGGAAAAATGTCCTCTCAGGTCCTCCGCCCATTTTTAAATTGGGTTATTTGTTTTTTGGTGCTGAGCCATGTAAGTTCTTTATATATTTTGGATATTAAACCCATGCCCAATCTATGACAAAGGAGGAAAGAATACCCAATGGGGAAAAGACAACAAATGGAATTGGGGAAATGGGACAGCTACATGCCCAAGAATGAAACTGGACCACTTTTTTAAACCATACACAAAAATAAATTCAAAATGGATTAAAGAGCTAAATGTGAGACCTGAAACCATAAAAATCCTAGAAGAGAATATAGGCAGTAATATCTTTGACATCAACAGTAGCAGCATTTTTCTAGATATGTCTCCCAAGGCAAGGAAAACAAAAGCAGAAGTAAACTATTGGGACTACATCAAAATAAAAAACTTTTGCACAGCAAAGGAAACCATAAACAAAACAAAACAAAAGGCAAACCGCTGAATCGGAGAAGATATTTACAAATGACATATCCGACATCAGTGTACTTATATCTTGATGCACTTTAAATTTCAAATATATTTCAGATTTGGTAAAAAAAAAAAATGCCAGATTTCATTTGAGAATAGGTTTCATCAAGTTCCAGTTTCACCAACAGGGTATGACAGGCATTCTTTCCCTCCAGAACTGATGTTATGAACCTTTAAAACTTTTGTTCAACTGATTAAAACATTACTATATGGTACTAAGTAATAGTGGTAATAAATTGCAGAAATGTGAGGTTTCGAACATAATAAAAGTAACAGATGAGTGCAGCAGGTTTGTTTGTTAATTTCAAATTATGGTTCTATGTGTTTCATGGGTTGCATTTTTTTTCCAATACAATATTGGGGAATTTAAAAAGTGAGAGAGAAAAAATCACTTGAGATTCCTTTGAAATTAAATGAAAGAAGATATAGACTTTCTTCCTATTATGAATTGTGTATTTTCTATGTCTCCCTTAACAAATCGGCTTGGAATTTATAAGACCCCAAATATTGAATTTTCTGGAAAATCAAGTATTTGTCTTGGAACAGAGAAGTCACATAGTCACTAAGGATAGTTAAATGGATTTACAAATAAGAAATACATTTTATCACATCATAGGATGTATCTCATTGACATGAAGCTTTTATTACATTGATTTCAGGAAGTAATTTTTATTGTACATTTGTACTTTTCTGGATGCCACAGTCACTGGAGAAAGAGGACTCAAGGAAAGAGGAGTCATGAGAGGAACAGTGAAAGCCAAGGACAGTGAAGGTAAGGAACGAAGAGAAATACAAAAACACACTGGTGTGATATGGCCTATATTTATTTCCTTCTGGGATTCTCTTTACTTGCTGAAAGATGTTTCTTTCTGACACAGAAGATTCACACTGAATAATCCCAGCGTATAACATTTTCTTCTGAATTTGGGTTTGATTTTGATGAAGCTGATCCCTGAGTAAACCGGGTTCACATTTGGGGGGATTATCAGGTGTAAGTCAGCAGAAAACAAAATACTTAGATGAGAATGAAGGATAACAGAATACACTTCAAACTGTTCAGCTTCAAAGAATTCTCATCCAGAGTGATCGCCTATGAAATGAACAAAGATATCTTCACCATTGGCTTTGTTTTAAATGGTACAGGAGTGTTGTGCAAAGGGAACGTGGATACGCACACTACATGGTGTAAATATTAAATAATGTTTATAAGGTAAAACTTTATAAACAGAGAAGCTGCAGAGAACACTTGGTCCCTCCAATCCCTCCTTCTTCCATAGAGATATGTGCTAAGGCAAGTATAGCGGAGCTGGATTCTTTTCCATTGAGCGGCCTGCCCTTTGAAAACTTCACATATTTATAAGAACCGGGGTGGGCAGGGAGAGCCTGTGCAACAATGGAAGCTCTGTTGTCTAGAAGGGAAATAGTGGGGGGTGGAGGAGGGTGCTGGGAAAGGGCCTCCAGCCTGTTCTTCCATTGAACTAACCCAAATCAGCTAAGTCAGCTCTTTACTAAGCTTCCATAAGCAGGAGGATATGCCTCCAGAGTCTTCTGCAGATTTGACTCTCTTCTGTTAGTCTGCATATATTTACACTGAATTATCACACACAATTAACTTGTATCTTGGATTTCCATAGAATGTAGGGTAAACGTGACTCAGCTGTTTTTGTTTGTTTGTTTCTTCCTTTATTTCCCTGAGCATTTTTTCAGCATTTTGGAATTCTAACTCTGCTACTTGCTATATGTATGACCTCAAGCAAGTTATTGAACTTCACTAAGTTTCAGCTTGTTCACTTGTAAACCAGGGAGAACAATTCCTATATCTGTTGGTATTGTTTAAGGAAGAAATAAAATAAGTCATGCAAAATGCTTGTTGAAATACCTATTTCTTCCTCCCTCCCTGCCTCCCTCCCTCACTCTCCTCTCTCTCTCTCTCTCTTTCTTACCTTCTTTCCTTTTTGGAAGAAAGGAAAAAAACAGTGTTTTCTAATTCGGTTATCCTGGAGAGGAAAGACCATCTAATACTAAAAGCCCCACTTAATAAAATTTTTACCTAAATAGGACATGTCAGATTGACATCTCTAAAAGTCATAACTTCCTAGTTACTTCCAAGTTCTTATATCTCTGTGCATAATATCTTCTATATGAAGAAAACAATGTGGAGTCTTTGAAATTCCTAAATCTTATGGTAGGAGGATGTTTCTGAATAGTTGTCCCGTCTCTGAGATTGTGTGTCACAAATGGTATAAATAAAGCATAGTTTCCAAACAGGTGCAAATACCTGGTGTAGTCAAATAAGTGCAGAGCAAGTAATTCTCGTTGAAGAAAATAGACCAAGGGTACCAAGAAAGCTGCATTTATTGTGGATATTGAAGTACTAAGTGACAGAAAGGTCATGATTCTCACCTTCAAACCTACCATGTTGAAACGGAATTATTTAACTATTTTAATGTGAATGACAAGGTCATAAACATTAATCTCCAAATACCTCTAGTTTTAAAACTCAGTTTTAAACTAAGTTCAACTCAAACTCTAATCACCTGAGAATTTTTAATTTCTTTGCTTATAGTGCTTGGTAATTCTTAAATTGTAGTTCTTGGTAATTCTTAAAACAATATGGTTGGGGCGCCTGGATGGCTCAGTCGGTTGAGTGTCCGACTTCGGCTCAGGTCAAGATCTCGCAGTTCATGGGTTCAGGCTCTGTGCTGACAGCTCAGAGCCTGGAGCCTGCTTCAGATTCTGTGTCTCCCTCTCTCCCTGCCCCTCCCCTGCTTGCGCTCTGTCTCTTTCTGTCTCTTCAAAATAAATAAACCTTAAAAAAAAAAATAAAGAAATAATATGGTTAACGTTCAAGCTCAGACCTGCTGTTGGCCCATTTCAACTCATGAACACATATTCTAAGCAGAATATGTTTTCTTGGTATGAGTATTAGGGAAACAGGACATTAAATTTTTCTTTGGGAATCCTACAAAGGGCTTTTATTTGAGAGAGGGGTCTCAAGAATATGTTTGACCTGAGGCATATCTGAAATGGAATAATAGAGACATGTGTCAAAACAGACTATTCTGTTACCTGAACCATTTCCCCAAATCTCCCACTGGTAACATAATGACAGTTTGGTTCTGAAAAGTAGGTCCACTCTGGTGGGAAAAGGCAGAGTCATAAGATCATCACTTGTATATTTCTTAAAATCTTAAGGTACCAGAAAAAAATGTCACATTTTTCCCATTTGAGAACTCAAGTTAAAATGTTTCCAAAAATAGAAGATAAGTGAAAAGTTTATTGTGTTTTAGATTTGGGGAAACTATAAAAACAGTTACCTGCTTTTATAATGTTTGTTTCTAAAGGACAAAATGGCTGTATGTTTGCTCATGTCATATCATCCACGGGCATTTGGGAACCTCTGAATTTTATTTATTCATTTATTTTTTAATAATTTATTGTCAAGTTGGTTTCCATATAACACCCAGTGCTCATCCCCACAAGTGCCCTCCTTCATGCCCATCACTCCCCTTCCCCTCTCCCCCACCCCATCTGCCCTCAGTTTGTTCTCAGCATTCAAGAGTCTCTCATGGTGTGCCTCCCTCCCTCTCCCCCAGTATTTTCCCCCTTCTTCTCCCCCATGGTCATCCATTAAGTTCCTCCTAATCCTCCTATATGTGCAAACATATGGTATTTGTCCTTCTCTGCCTGACTTATTTCACTCAACATAACACCCTCAAGTTCCATCCACGTTGCTACACATGGCCAGATTTCATTCTTTCTCATTGCCATGTAGTATTCCATCATATAGATAAACCACATATTCTTGATTCATTCATCAGTTGATGGACACTTAGGCTCTTTCCATGTTTTAGCTATTGTTGAGAGTGTTGCTATGAACATTGGGGTACATGTGTACATGTGCCCCTATGCATCAGCACTCCTGTATCCCTTGGGTAAATTCCTAGCAGTGCTATTGTTGGGTCCTAGGGGAGTTCTATTGTTAACTTTTTGAGGAACCTCCACACTGTTTTCCAGAGGGGCTACACCAGTTTACATTCCCACCAACAGTGTAGGAGGGTGCCCATTTCTCCACATCCTCGCCAGCATCTCGAGTTCTCTGATTTGCTCATTTTAGCCACTCTGGCTGGCGTGAGGTGGTATCTCAGTGTGGTTTTGATTTGTATTTCCCTGATGAGGAGGGATGCTGAGCATCGTTCCATGTGTCTGTTGGCCATCTGGATGTCCTCAAGGGAACATCTGAATTTTAGAGCTGCACTTGCCACTTGCCACTGTTGAGCAAGCTCATCAGCCTCAGTTTGTCCATCTTGACCTCACAAATTTAAAATGAGGATTAAATGTGGCTGTAAATAGCATGACCCTTATGTAGAACTTCCAAATTCTCTTTTATTTTGTTAAAAGAAGGTCTAAACATATCATCCCATGGAGGAATAATAAAAGAGCAAATGACTGACTCTCGGCCTGAGATGCAAAGCAACGGTTCCTGAAATGCACTGCAAGATACAGTAAGCTGAGATAGCTACATTGGTCAGTTCAAACAGCTGCTACTGTCCCCTTTTCCCCACTGGCTAGTCTGATTGGAGGAATATAGTAGTGTTAAGAGATTGGCTTTTAGAGTCCAATAGTCATGAGTTTGAATGATGATGCCACTACTTGACTGCTGCTTCATTTACAAGGTACCTGTACTTTCTGAGGCCATCTACAAGATGAGTTAAGTAAAGTGCCAGCACAAAACTTTGTATTACTGCACATGCTGTGAGCACTCCATAAATGTTATGTTTTCTCCAATGTTTCTTTTTTTCAAAGAAAAAATACCAGGGAATGTGTACAGTTTGAAAATTCAATGTCAGAAAAACAAAAACGACATTGAACAGAGAGCTTTGCACAGAAGAGAAAATAAAGGCATTAATTAGGGAAATACGGTAAGGAACTCTATGTTTTCCTCTACTATCACTGATTTAATACAACAAAATGCTACAACATCCATACAGCACCTCCAGATGTCATAGTGGGCACTTTATTTGAGGTTTTTTTTTTTTTTAAATATGAGATTCTTGAGTTTGATTTCTAGCTGTCAATCAAATGCTACCTTTAATCTTACTAGTTCCCTTCACTGAATTTTGATATGAACCCCATTAAATTTTGTTGAAAAGCAGCCTTTATAATACAGTTGCCTCCAAAGCTAATGAATAATGTAAACATATTGTTCATGTTAATTCATAAAACCCATGAAGTAATGAGACATGAAATCTAATCGCTACATTTTATACATAAATGTTTATCTTTAAGGATGATATGATGAACTATATTAAATTATAATTATTATTTTGTTAAAAGATTTACAATTTAACCCCTACGACATCTATATCCTGTGCATTTTAGCTTACTCCTGGGTACCTAGCCATTGGCCACTAAAATAACATATGGTTGAATTAAACAGATGTCATCACTTGTAGATGAGGTTCAAATTTTACAAAAGTTAAGACAACTATGTAACTCACATAACGTCAAAAGAATTCTAAGCTCCTCTCTCCCACAAATAAGGTATTGTCAAGTGGAATACAATTCCATGAGAAAATATTCACCTCTAGGAAATCCTAAGGGGAGAAGTTGTACATATTGTTCCACAGCCTTGGCGCATTGATTCAGCGTAAGGTAGCAAGAAAATTAAAAACAAAACAAACAAACCTGTTTTGTGTATACAAGACACTGTCTTTCTTTCAATACTTTCAAATGAACTCATCTCATTCTTATTCATGGAAGGAAAACATCTACACAGTTCTATGAAACCAAAGTCAATAGAAATATCCACATACCCAAAATAAGGATTTTTGTCAAAGAGATGTGCTGAAAGTATTCCTAACATCAAATAACTTTGTACTTTTTAAATTTGACAATGTTTCTTTTGCTAAAATAAGTGGAAATGCAGCCTCCAAATTCATACACTACTTTCCTTTCTATCTTTCCTTCTTTTTCCGGAACCTACCCAATGATCCCGAGGTATAAAATCTAGATCTCTCCAAATATCAAGTGAAAGACGTTCATCCTTACTTATAAAAAGTGGAACAATATTAGAAAAATATTGTTTTCCAACTAGAAGGACACTTCCAACTAGAAGGACGAGGCTTTTGCACAAGCAGTACCATCAAGTTCATGGAGAAAAGAGCATTTCCATCTATTTTTAGTTGGTATGCGAATTGGCACAAATGCTGTGGAGGACATTTTGATAATGTCTATTAAATAAATAATTTACAACCTTTCAAGTCAGAGTCCCTCCTGTAAAAATTTATAAACGTACTTGTACATGTGAGCATGAAAATGCCTGTTAATCACGTTTGTTCATAACAGCAAAACAGTGGTGGCTCCACAGCCTGGTGAAAAACGTATGACTATAAATCTGGTGGCATTAAGTAAAGATGTAAATCTGGTTAGGTGAAGCAATATTCAGTCACCAAAAGAATCTCAAATGAAAATATACTCTTCATTTGGGCTAGGAGACAGTAAGCCACATTCAGGACATCTGATGAGAGGGAAAATTAAAAAATGCTAAAGATGAATGAATGAATGAATGAATGAATGAATGAATGAATGAATGAATTGGCACTTCTGTAGTACTGAGCTGGTAAACTTAAAGCTAGAAAATGCATCATACTTGGCCATCATAAAAAGATATGTCTATCTCTGCTTCCCATGTTTATATTTTTATAAACATGGGAAGTCCAAGGCACTGTGATCCAAGGCACTGTGATTCCTATAGATTTATATTTTTTCCTCAGGATAAAGATTATGGAAATTATCTTTACAATTAATTTCAACTGCATATAAGAGCAATTTATCTAGCTCAGTTGCATGTAAATTTCTCAATAAGATGTAAGTTCCTTGAAAGCTAGATTTTGTTTGCTCAACGTTGCATTCTTAATCTCCTGCACCTAGAAGAAAGAACAAGTGACCCACAATAGCCAATCAATATATATGTGACGAAAAACCACTGGGGTAGTTCTGGGGAAGTTCTTCAGTTGTAAATATTTCTGATGTAACTGTATTGCTCTTCAAAAAATGAAAATAATAAAAAACATAACTTTTGGCTCACGATGCACACTGGCCTATATATCTTTACATGTTTATCTTAAGAATCTTAGATAATTCGGGTCATCCACTGATGTAAAGAAGTCTAAGAACTTCCAAGAAGTAGAAGAACTTCCAAGTAGCTGGCAGTCAGTTTTCATTCTATAGATGTACTAAGATTATGATGTTTATGATAAAACCTAGGAATACTAAAAAAGACAACTTTATTGTGAAAATGGCCCTGCCATTGGTTAGCTTGTCATTTAACCATGCTCTTTAATCTTGGGTTTCCATATTTTGATCTGGAAAAGTTCAGGATTAGGGTTGGGGAACCTCTAAGTGCCTTCCAGTTTTAAAATATTGATTCTATGATGTGGCATATACTGTTGTTACAAATTGTGCTCTCAATACAGAGTCATTGACAGAGCATAGATGCTAGATAGAAACTCACCCATGAGGCAAAAAAACAAAAGCAGAAAACCAACAACAATCTATTGTCATTTCCACTCTTGTGTTGCTGTGTACTTGCCAAAATTACTCGAAAAAAATTTTGACGTGGATATTAAATGCAGCAACATCTCTTTTCTTGCTCCCTTACCTCCACTCTTTTCACATTTCCACAGCCTTCCATCTCCAATTCATCACTTGCTGATGAATTTAGAAAAAGAAGAAATCTCTACATGGATTATTCATAGATCACTTGCTAATTGAGCAATGAAACAGATATTCACATACTGTTGTACCACTTATTGGTATAAAATGACAATATAAAAAGAAAGCTTTCAAAACATGTATAACATTTGATCCAATAATTCCACTTATTCAAATGTACTCTTTTAACTTATTTTGAGATAATTTCAGAGTTATAAAAGAGTGGAATAAATAGTTCAAAGATTCCCTGTGTATCTTTCACCCAAGTTATCAGAATGTTAACACTTTACCACATTGTCATTCTCTCTGTCTGTGTCTTGTCTCTTTAGATATTAAAAGCTATTCATTGGAGCATAATTTATAATGGAGAAAACTGGAAGAAATCTAAATGACAAGCATCAGGGAAATGATTCCTTAAATTACAGTGTATCTACTATATGGAATATTAAACAGGAATTAAGATGTTGAAAGTGATTATTGTAAAGTTCAGGCTTATTAGATAATGCTAAATCAAAAGGAAGTTAATACAATTTTAAATGATCATTATAAAGACTATAGTATAATCCTTATTAAATATTGCCAAGTGAAAACTCAGGATACAAATGTGAGCATATTTAAATACAGTCATTTGAAAGAAGACAAGAAGGGAACAGGAAAAAATAAATGTAGTTATATAAATTTGATTGATTAGGAATAGGCATGAGTTTTCTCTATTTTCTAAATAATAGAATTCTTTATGGACTATTCTTTAAGATCTTGTGGATGGCTACTTGAAGATAAACAGGAGAAAATACTGAATTTGGCAAATTAATCATAAGATTATAGAGAAGAAGCCATATGAATCACATACTCTAAAGTCTACATTTCATGGGAGAAACAAGAGTCAGTTTTCCCAAGGAGAAAATAAAGGGGACTCAAAACAGAGGAGAGATCATCTGAATAGAGATTTTCAAGAAAATCAAACACCCAGGTTTGTGATGAATGTTTAACAGAATGTTGAATTCTGCTATACATTGTACACATTGATTTAATTTTTTACTATACTACATGATACAATTGGATTGCTTCTAACCTGAAATTTTGCTGAGACATTTTATTCTCTGGGTATTACTAACAGATACATGCAATCTAACTGCCAGACTGAGCAGAGTATAAACCAAAGAAAGAGATATTTTAAGCACTTAGACTTTCTGATCATTAAAAGCTAAAAGAAGAAGATGAGAATATTTTAGCAAAGAACGTTCCATGTGTATGAGTGTTAAAAGTTGGATGGCATATTCGACACAAAGGGAAACATTTCTGAAAACAAAATGTTAAATGTCCACTGAATTCTGCCACCAAGGTGATTCAAGGTATAAAGAGCTCTGTTTCTGAGATTCCACATAGGAGATGTTTATTAGTCATGCAGGAGGAAATGATTAAATATCAAGTGGGCAGCATCAGTACAATACATGGTGAATTTCTGACAAGAAACCTCTTCATCAAAAAAATCTAGTCTACATATGGCAGACGTAATCAGTCCCTAAATAGAACAACTAGGTACATATACACTGGGTTCCTTCCCAACATGACACCACCTGAGTAGGTTTAACACGTTAGAAGCTGGTCCTTCAAACCCAGACTCTATTGAAGATAATATCTTTATTGTATCTAAGATACACTTCATGGCGCGTTAAAACTTGGCTCAAAGAACACTGAAAATCTAAAGCTGATCTTAACTCTAGAGGGAAACTAGCTTTTTTCTCTTTTTAAGAAAAGGATGCTTTTATTCTGCTCACAGCTGAGTTTGTCATCTATTGTTATTTCACAGACGACATAATTCACAAGTTATTAAAGGTTTCACTGCAGTCTGAACCTTTTATTGCTACACATTCCAAAACACTTTCAATTTTTTCTAACTACTCTCTAAAGTAATTTCAGTCCCAAAGAATAGAGGAGGAAAAAATATACATTGAACATATAAAATAGAGGCAGAACATTGATCTATTACGACATTTATCTTTATGAAAGAAAAGACGAGATGACTGCTCATGGCTATATTATTTATAAGTTACTTCTTCTCCCTTATAGACACTTGGTAAAGAGATGTTAGGATCAGAGCGCCTGGGTGGCTCAGTCGATTAAGCATCCGACTCTTGATTTTGGCTCACATCATGACCTCAGGGTTGTTGGGATGGGGGCTCTGCCCTGATAGTCCCTGATAGGCAGAGCCCACTTGGGATTCTTGCTCTCCTCTCTCTCTGCCCCTCCTCTGCTCAAGCTCCCTCTCTCTTTTTCAGTATAAACAAAATAAACTTAAAAAGAGAGAGAGAGGTTAGGATTTCTTTACATTTTATACCAGCCATCTCTCTTCAGTCTTCACGATTTTCATAGCTGTCAAATTTCAACTACTATAAGACAACTTATTTTTTTCAGAGTTATGCCAATGACTTTCAACATATCACTGTTTAGGACTCATCCCTGAATAGAAGTGCAACCATAGTTTAATATTTTATATACAAAATCATATACAAATAAAACGACTATCTGTGAAATTCAAAATGGTATCCAAATCTGATAATAATCAAAATAAGAGGGATTTTGAATGTCTTCAATGTGATATTTGTTATACTTTTAAATTATATAGTTCTAAAGTTTCGGTAATACAAGATGAATAAATTCCAGAGATCTGTATCACAACACAGTGCCTACAGTTAACAATACAGTATTGTGCACTTTAAGATGTGTTAAGAGAATAGATCTCATGATAAATTGTTCATATATAAATAAGGAGGTAAATAAATAAAATAGTAGTACATCCATCAAGATACACAACCTATGAGAAAATATAAAATAATACCAACGGCATGTTTGTATATGTCTAGAAGGAAACTATATAAATTAAACATGTAAACATATATACTAAGGAGTTAGTCATTTTTTGTGTGTGGAGAAGAGCAATGATTACTTTTCACTTTATATATTTCTATATTGTTTGCTTTTTACAACAGGTGTAAGTTGTTTTGAAAAACTAAGTCATAAGAAAAATGAGAAATAGTGGAATAAAAATAAATGTAATCATTAGAGCAATTTCATGTCTGTGAATTTGATCCAGAAGCTCAATGCAATGTCAAAAATAATTATACAATAGAAGAAACATTATATGAAAAAGTTAGTATAACCAAGCTTCTGTAAAAATGGAGCGACAGATATACCAAAGAAATTACCTTCGGATTCTTTATTTAATTTAGAAAATGGTTATTAAACCTCTAGTATATAGAAGGATCCATGGAAAAATAAAAAATTTTTAAAAAAGGTTCTAGTTTCCAAAGTATATGCTAATAGCAAATATCACATTAATGTAGTCTAACAAGCTAACCAAACCATACAGGGATTAGTATTAGAAATCTTAGTACATTATGATTTTGAGGATACTATGCTTATTATTAAAAGAAAAAACATTATTACTAAATCAGGCTTTAAAACATGCTTGGAAAAATTACCTGTTTAGAAATTAAAAGATAACTCTGGGTAAGTTTATTTCAATCATTCTGCAAATATTTATCAAGACTTTGTCATAGGCCAGAGATATAGAAGTGAATAAACAAACAGAACTGCTATACTGGTGAGTTACATTCTAGAGGGAGGAAAGAGAATAAGCATAATTAATAAGAAAATATATAGAATATCATTATCCTTAGTGATAAGGATGCAGAATAAAAACAGAGAGGGGAGAGACACAGGGATTGAGAAAGTGGTTATGAGTTTATTGGACCAATGAGAGGGTACAAGAGTCAAGATCAGAGAGAAGTGGGGAAGGAGTCAGACCACTTTCTGGGGGAAGGGCTTTCCAGGCAGAGAGGGTAGCAATCATAGAGACCAAAGATAATGCCTATTTTTTATACTTAAAAGTAAGGAGACCATTTTATTGGATCAAAATGTAGGAGAGGAAGTCAGGTTGAGGCAGATTCTGTGACGTCTCCAACCTTATGACAAGATGTTGCTTTTACCTTGTGTAAGATGGGAAACCAACAGAGAATTTTGAGTAGGGAAAAGACACACTTGACTTGAGTTTCATCAGTATTGTTCTCACTCTTGTGCTGAAAGAGAGATATTGAAGAGAGATACTGAAGAGATATTGAAGAGAGATAAAAGGGAAAGCTGGAACCCCAGATAGGAAGTAATTGCGAGCATTCAATGAGGGATGATGGCTTAGAGCCATGCCAGCATTAGAGGTTAGAGCAGATAACACCACTGCTCTACCCATATTCCCTGCATCTTATATTTCTGTCCGTGCCTTCCAACCTCCAACTGCCATCATCTACCTCTCTTTGATTGATGGTCCTCTGGGGTTGAAGCTAACTTTTCCCATACATGCAGAAGCCCAGAAATATCAAGTCTGTACTCTTGGATAAACTCTCACAGGAACTGATTTCTAAACCCTAGCTTTCTCACTCATGGAGTGGGGTTAATCTTGAGGCATATGTTTAACACAGGGTCCAGAGTTCACCGTATGATTTAGGACCAGGCACCAGTTGTGGAAACTTTCTTGATAATGCACTTTTTTTCCAGCTGTGCTCCCTCACTTATCTCATTTCCCCACTCCCTACTAAGGTTTCCTGGATTTGCATATAAATAAACTACTAGCCCTCAAATAATTGTCCCAGGATCTGATTCTGGAAGAAATTCAGAGGTTGCTCTAGAAAGCAAAACTTAGGGATGGGATTCTGGAATTTGACATCTCTTTGGTTGGGAACAAGGATACTTATGCTGGTGATACACAGGGTGGTAACAAACCACGGACTGTTAGAGTATTGTGGTTCTTGAGACTCCCACTTGTGATAAATTTGGAGGAAAAGTGGAAGTGAATGCATTTGCTTTTGCAATAATTCCAGTATTTCAGATGCAGGGTCAGTAGTAATTATAAGGTCTATATATAGTTGGTTGATTATTAAGTGAATCAAAGAGCTAAAAGAAGAACAATTGGCTCATGTCAGTCAACCATTAATTCAGGCACCATATGAAAGCCAGAAGCCTCTATGAAACATTTAAGCATTGCATGTATTCTTTCGAGAGAGAGAGAGAGAGAATAGGTGGAGAGGCAGAGGGAGCAGGAGAGAGAGCATCCCAAGCAGGCTCCACACTGTCAGCACAGAGCCCAATGTGGGGCTTGATCTCATGAAGCGTGAGATCATGACCTGAGTTGAGATCAAGAGTCAGACACTTAACCAACTGAGTCACCCAGATACCCATCAATGGGAATTTTTTAAAGGGTGAGGTGGTTGCCGCTAGGACATTTGATAAGGGACTATAAGAATGAGATAGGCTTCAAAAAGAACTGGCTAGTTTGCAGACCCAGTTTAGGGAGGATATTGAAATGCATTAACTGCAGTGTTTAAAATTTAACTATTTTCAACCAAATAAAAGGTATAGCCTGTATAACACAACCTTACCAAATCCAGGGGTCTCTAGACATATCTTCAAAGTGGACCCTTTGTTAAGACTTGTGATAGAATTTGATTGGAGCTGTGTTAGTTCCTTAGCTAAACAAAAGAACTCCTAGAATGATTTAGGGTATGGTCTCACAGAACCCTCACATGTCTAAAATATATACATAATTGAATATAGGAGACATTTGTCCCAAAACAGAATTCTGCGAGTCACTAAAATTCATTAGCAACAACAACGACAAAAAGAAACTACAAAGTTCTTGAGAAACCTGTATTTATAAGACTGCCAGCATGGACTAAATATGGTTGAGGCTGAATGTAAAAAGACCTCTCAGTCTATGACTTTCGATAGTCAAGAAAGTTGTCTAGCCACAAAAAAAGGCATATTCTACAATGCTCTCTTCAGAAATGACTGAGGACAATAGAAAATAGCTTCAGAAGTCAGAGCTAGTAAGGGCCATGGACAATAACAGACATGGAAGCTACTTCTAGGAAATAAAATCAGGCACTAAACAAGCAATATCTCTTACATTCTGGAGAAATGCTTCTGACCAGTTTTGCTTAGAAGGCTATCAGACATGCCATGGATTCATTACTTTGTCTTCCTATTTTCCCAGTTCCAAATTAGGTCATTTCTTGGGTCTCTTCTGCCCCTATTTCACCATTGCGCATTGGATATACATAAGGCAGATGACCTGTTTGTTTAGTTCATGCTTTCCCAAATCAGCAGGAGACACCTCTGTATCATAAATTCTTGGTGAANTATTGAATGGGGTGACTGTATTTAGCATTGGGGGGTACCAATATTTATGGAAAAAAAAAGAATAGACTGTCATAGATTAAATTATTCAAAATTGTTCAATTTCTCCCCTACTATGTCTCTACCCCTTGACTGTGGCACAGCAATGGGACTGGCTTGGTCAACGGGATATTATAAAACATGACACTAGCAAAGGATGGAAATGTTCTTGCACAGTGGCCTGTCTTCCTTATACCTCTGCCATCACCATGAGAAGAGGCCCTATAACAAGCTGCCACATTCACAAATTTCCAAGTTTGAAATAATTCAAATGTAAAGCTAAGAAGCTCCATAGAGCTTACTTTCATTTTATACGTGGGCCAATTGTCAAAATTAACTGGCAGGATTATCAGAGATTGGCCCACATGGACTCCTCCAAGTGTTTAGTGATGGTTCTGGACTACCCCAAAGGCAGAGGGGGTTATCGAGTAATTCACACTTCAAGGATTTGTGTAATAGTAAAAGGAATAGGAATAGGACAATGTATTACATCCTGGTATAGTGATAATTTGTTCATCTTGATTTATAGAATCATCTATTTCTAATGTTATTCAAATGTGTTTATGATTGGAGCAAGGCAAATCTTGGTCAAAGGGGAAAAGGCAATTGGTGATAACATGTTGCAGGATTAAGCTTGGACTCAAGATACTTAAAGTTGTCATCAATGACCTTGACACCATGAGGTTTGGATCAGGATTTGAAACTGCACCATAGGAGGCTATAAGGAGAAGGTAATCAGAAACGCCCAGAATGAAATTCATCAGTGATGAGTATAAGGACAGAATGATTCACTTGAGGGAATAAAACCATCTGGGAATCAGAGTTAGGTTCATTTCTGTCAGGAGTGGTTTAACATAATCCTACCTGAGGGCAGGAACTCTCGGAATCTTTTCCAGTTCTTTGATACTAAGATCTAAAAGGAAAAGGAAGCTTTGAAAAATACTGTGTGTATGACTTGAAAGACTGTACATTTGGATTGATATTTAATATTACCATCTCATTTCAAATGGACAAGAGTTTAAGAATGTAGTATCAGTAGGAATTATAAGTATCTAAGTACTCAAACCCCTGCAAATTAATTTTGCATGTATATTAAAAATTTCTAAGCTCTTGGAGGTAAAGAATATGTTCATTACCTTCTGTATGGTGACGGTATCATGGATATAAACTACGTCCAAACTCAGAAAACTGTATTATAGGTTTTTTGTATAGCAATTATAATTTGATAAATCTGTTTAAAAATTTTCTAATGGACCAACACAAATTACTTGCTCATAAAATTTTCCTCTATTCTTCCTGCATTTCCTTCTTCCTTCTTTTCTGAATGTCATAGACTTAAAGACTGAGGAAGTGAGGAAGCTATGGCAGGCCAACCATGATCAGGGTCCAATGGCCTATTTTAAATTTTTGTGTATCTTTCATAATCCCCAAAAATGTTTCCCTTTTTCAATTTATTTTATATCAGGAGGCCTATGATCGAAGCAAATTCTGTTAAACTTCGTTCAACATGTGGGTTTGAGCACTCTCTAACCATCAGGCAGGCCCCAGAAGCTGACAAGGATTGTAAGTTCCTTGTTCTCAGAAAGCTTAAAGTTCAAATAATGTTATTTTTTAAACTTATATTTCATCTTTATTTGATGCCATGTAAGTCATTTCAGATGAATTATAAAATACAAATATAAAAGAGAAACAATGTCGCAGTTAAACCCACCACCCAGAGAAACTCACATGATCAATTTGACTTATCTTTCTCATTTTTTATGCATATTTAGATATACAAAAACATCATTTTGAAGACACTATTTTGCAACCTGTCTGTGTCAATATTTTGTGAGTTTTTGGGTTTTTTAAAATTTCTTTAATGTTTTTATTTATTTCTGAGAGAGAGAGAGAGAGAGAGCAAGAGAGCAAGCATGAACAGGGGAGGGTCAGAGAGAGAGGGAGATACAGAATCTGAAACAGGCTCCAGGCTCTGAGCTGTCAGCACAGAGCCCGATGCAGGGCTTGAACCCACGAGCTGTGAGATCATGACCTGAGCCGAAGTTGGAAGCTTAACCGACTGAGCCACCCAGGCGCCCCATGTCTGTGTCAATATTTTGGAAACATCTTTTCACATCAATAAATATAACTCTATCGGGGCACCTGGGTGGCTCAGTTGGTTAAGCATCCGACTTCAGCTCAGGTCATGACCTCATGGTTTGTGAGTACGAGCCCCGTGTGGGGCTCTGTGCTGACCACTCCAGAGCCTGGAGCCTGCTTCAGATTCTGTGTCTCCCTCTCTCTGCCCCTTCCCTACTTTTGTTCTCTCTCTCTGTCTCTCAAAAATAAATAAACATTAAAAACAAAGAAAAATAACTCTATCATATTGATTTAATTGCTGCATAATATTTCAGGCTATTTATTATGAATAAGCCTGACCTATTGAACGAACTATTCCTTATTTTTGAAATCTAGTTATGGCAAATATTTTTACTATCATAAACAAGCATCCTCCATCAGTCCCACTTTTTAGTAAAAGTGAAATCCTGGTTTTAAATAAATGTATTAAAAGCCATGTTTAAGGCTTTTAATACATCTTCCCAAACTACACTACTTTTTGAGTAATATTTATAGAATTATCCAATCGTAATATACTTACCATAACAAAGGAAAAATTGCTCAGAGCAGTACTTCCTGAAGGATGTTGGTTGAACAAATCTCTTCTGCCTTCACTTGATGCTGCCCAGGAAAAGAGTTTGGTTCAAAGAAGTTTGGGAAACATATTATTTCCCACACTTTGATATTCACAGCTCATATTAGCATTTCAAAGACTCTGAAAAGTCCAGCACTAAAGAAACATGTTCAATTTTGTTTAAGTCAACATTTATTAGCCAGGGCACACTATTTGATGTAATACTTATTGGCATGCTTTAGAACATCCCTTGCTGCTTGAGAAAATAATTTAAAAATGCCCAAGTCTAAATAAAACGAAAATGCACTCAGATTTTTACTCAAAACAAGTATAATTTAATATGATTTATTTAGTGTTTAGCATTTGAAATACAATTTAAAATAATTATAAGTGTAAAGAATTTTAGTAACCTTGAATAATACTATTATTGGAATGTCTGAGTCTGACATTGTTCTCACATTTTATTGACTGCTTTGCTTGAGATCAGCACTTCATTTTTACTATGTCTAAATCCACATGGTAGCAAGTTGTATTTCATAAGATTCTATAGCATATCTAAGAACAAGACTGGGATCAAGGTTTGTAGTACATATACTTCAATGGTTAAGTATAGTTCTCATACATGATACTGTATGAAGATGCTCTAAGTAAATCCTAAAGCAAAATTAATTTCATGACTATTATATATTAACCAAAAAAAAAAGAAATAAGATATTAATGCATCATCAAATGCTTGTTGGCCATCTTACACTTTGCTTTTGGATAATGTCAACTTCTAGATGGAAATATAAGGATATATTGATCTTTCTCATATGTCAATCAAATACCTAGTTAAACATGAGTAGAACATCATATCCATGTGTAAAAAACTGCCTTGTCAATCAAATGTCTTGTTATACACAGGTCTGACATCAGATTTAAATATAATAAGGCATAAGATTGACAACTAATTAGTCAAATGTGAGAAAAATAAATTGTCCTTTGTTTTCCTTTTCCTTTTTTAAGTAAGGCAGTTCTTAGTTTTTCATTCGCTCATTGCTAGTCCAAATTGTAACATTTCATTCTTATTGCAATGCCTATGCCATAACTTCCTTTAATTTTGTGCCATTTTTCTTACTTTTATTGGCATGTAGATATATATGATCTACTTATGTTGATGGTAGATCATGGTACTATGGTACTACTTAATAGGTCAAATGTCAGTGGATATACAATTATATCAAGAGAATTTTTTTAGTGAGAAAGGTAGTGCTTCACAAATTATCCTGAAAAGCAAGCACAAAAAGTTGAACCCCAGAAGAATATACAAACTGTGAATGCACTGACACTACTAAAATCCATAGCAGTCTTATATGCCAACAATGTCACTAAACTCTTGTACTTATTCTCTTTATCTCCCAGGACCTAGGACATTCCTGCCTAGGAGGAGGGATCTCATGTGCAGTGGAACATAGTATCCTATTATGGCTTAAAGCTGCCCTTAAGGCTTACCTATCAGTAAGACCAAGCAAAAGGAACACCTGAGTTGTTACATCAGTTTCCAATTCTGTCATTGTGAGCCATCTTTAGGCCTGCATATATTTTAAACAAAATTCAGTAATCTGGGAGGAGACCAAAACTATCCCACCGTGTTGGTCTTTTAACATTCTCAGGGTCTGAAGGCAACCATCAGAAGTTTTTCTGAAGCCAAAAGCATTAGGTGAGATGGACTCAATGTCATGAACATAGGACTGAATCAGAGCAGTTTAATTCAAGTAAAAATGTATCAATCTCTCTCTTAGTGCAAGACACAGACCTAAATTAAAGTTGGTAAAAACAACAGTTGGCAATATACAATGCCCGACTTCAATGTACTTGCCCTAGTAGGGGGTTTGGGCATGAAATGAAGGAATTATAAAACAAAGCAAACCCTCACATATGCTCTCAGAGAGGCACCGCCAATATTGTGAAAGATTAAAGAAGAAAGAATCCATATTTATGGCAGATCATGAAAATGTATTACTTGACCCAGGTCTTGGAAGAAGAGTAGAATTATGACTCAGAAGAAAAAAAAAAAAAAAAAAAGGAAGACAAAATACCATGGTATGGAACTTCAAATGTACTGATTTTGGCAGAACAGGGAGATGCTCAATTACAGAGAAAAGGGGTTGAAAAACAGAAGATAAGTTGCTTGTCTCTTATAAAGGGACTGAATGAGCCTGAAGGTTGTGCATCCAGTTCAATAGGTAGTCAGTAATCAAGCAGAAGGATTTTTGCTTATTGATTTTTGTCTGTTTGGGATAAAGACAAAAAGATATAGAAAGACCATCTGGGAAGCTATTGCATCATTCCCAGAAAATGGCAGTAAAAATATAAATGAGAAAAGGCAAAAGCGAAGTCAAGGAGAAACTGAAGGTGAGAGACATTACAGAGATACATTCTACTGGACTCAGCAAATACCTGGAGTGGCAAATGAGACAGGGAGACACCAAGGACACCACCAAGCTACTATAGTGATAACAGAAAATGAAGGTTGAACAGAGATCCGGAGAAGGAACACGGAGAATTAAGACTACAAGACAGACAGTATAAAAATAAATTGAAGAAGCTGATTGTGTAGATGATGAAAGTTTAGAAAGGTTAAGAGACAGATAGACTGGAGACAGAAAAGTTGGGGGGAAAAAGCAAAATACATTATGTGATTGAAAATACAATGTATGATGCATATAATATCAGCACAGAAATGGAATATAAATAAAGCTCTTCACAATCAACTAGCCTTTCTTTGCACCTCTTGCTAAGGCACCACAAGCCCTAATCTAGAGTTAAATGGTTGCCTGCAGATAAAGCTGCCTCCCAGCTTCATCAAAGGGAATCATGCTCAACCATCCGCTTTTTTTCCCCTTCTCTTTTTAAGGTCTGAATGCAAACCCACAATGTATGAATGGCAGAACCAATCCCTCAATTCAGCCATATTCATATTCCTCTGGCAAGGTTTTTAAACTGAAAATGGAAGTTTTCAATGGAATCATGGACTTAAAAGCCAACCTCCATGGCATCTCGTGATCATGACACCCAGACTGTATTGTGGTCATGAAAGACCTTTTCACACTGAACAAAGATGTGTTTTCTGAGCCCAGTCACACTTATTGTGACATCCTGAGGCTGCATGTCACAAGAATATTTTTGGTAGAGTATAATCATGTTCTAACAGCTGTGTGCTCTAAATACTCTTTTTGAAAGTTAGTACCTAAAAGAGAAGGTTTCACTTGAGTCTGATAAACCCTACATTTTCGCGAAGGTATCTTCAAATGTACGTATCATTTATTCTAGTTTATCTTGTATCATTCTTTCTTCAAATGAGGAGACATTACTTAAGAAGTATATTTATTGGATTTTTCGATAAATGCATGATATGGTCAGGTAGCATTATTCTGGCAATAGAAACCAAGAGAAAGAAAGAGAGCTGAAAACTGACAGAAAGAAATAATCTATTCTGACATGTGACCTTATCAACTTTGAAAGTGTCATCATGGTCATTTACACGTTCTGTGGAAGAGATGGTATGGTGTTTTAGGAGGTTGATTTTGTTTATTAATTGAAAAAGCTTTTGATGGACTAGTAGAAAAGACAATTTACAGAAATTGTGTGTGTTGAAATACACGGAAAGGTATTTCAACAAAACTACAAACCGAATGTTGAAATCCAAGTACTTAACTGCCATTTAGTTTTCTTCAATACAAACTGACAGTCTGCAATTACCAAATATAATTCTAGCTTGAAGACACTGTCTATCCAAACATTAAACATATACCCTCACTTCTTTATATTTTTTCACACTTGCCTTTTTGTTTCAACCAAATTATATGAGAAGGATGGAAATAAATTACTTCTCCTTTTTAAAATCAAAAGTAACAATCTTAGGGTGCCTGGGCAGCTCAGTTGGTTTCGGCTCAGGTTTCATGATCTCATGGTTGGTGATATGGAGCCCCACCTGGGGCTCTGCACTGACAGCACGGAGCCTCCTTAGGATTTTCTTTNGCCCCCCGTCATGCTCTCTCTGTCAAAATGAATAAGTAAACTCTTTTAAAAGAAGTAACAATCTTGCTTTTCCTGTATTACTAGAAGTAATATTATATACAGGTTAACTGAAGCCATTTGTCCAAGACTACAAAATACATTTTGCATTTGGGAAAGAAAAGCTAATTCAAAATATGCATTTACTCAAAAATTTTGGGTAAAAAGTACCCAAAATCCTATTTCTTAGCCTTTTTCAACTGAAAGGCATGCCAATGTTATAAATTAACATTGGTCAGATAAACACTTTAATTTGCTGGGCAGAAGCAGAAGTTCTGCTTACATCCATAAAATAACAGTATATCTGTTTTATTTGCGTGAAATAAAAATTTCTAATATGTGTCCATCTAGCAAAGGTATTTGGGGTTATTGTGGGATATACATCAAATGATCTGGTTCTATATTTACACAAGCATTCATGGAATACTTATCTGGCAGGCTCTCCTCCAGGCAATGGGGATACTTTTGTGAACAAAATACTATGAAATTCCTGTCCTTATTTGAAAATGATAAAGTGCTAAGGCAGAGATGCGGAATAGAAAACAGTGAGGGAGTTGGACAGGTTCCAGGAAGGCCTTGGGGAGCTCTATGTTAGAGTGGTCAGGTCCAACCACCTTGAGAAGGTTACTCCTTGGCATGGACTTGAAGGAAGGGAGGGAGGTAGAAGAAACAGCCAATGTAAAGGTGCTAAGTGGGACTCACTTAGCAGAAGAATGAAGGAGAGAGGGAGGGAGATGTTGCAGGAGAAGACAAGGAATCTTGTAGGCCATTGTACTCTGGATGGAATGGGGAGCAGAGCAGAGAATTAGAAGAGGGTTGACATCATTTCCCTTATATTTTAAAAGCTTCACTCTGGCTGCTCTTTGAAGAATTGTGTGGAAGCAATAAGGCTAGTTAGGAGACAGTTAAAGATGGTAGGAACTGAAGAGAAGGTACAATCGATGGAAAGGTGGTAAGGGTGGGTTTGTGGATGTATTTGGATGGTAGACCTTGCTGATGGACTTGGTGGGAAGTGCTGCGGAAAGAGGATTTAAGGATGATACCAAGCCTTTTGACTTTGCAGCTTCGAAGGATGTAGGTGCCATTTACTTTCTTCCAGAACATTTGCTTTCAAAATCTTCATGGCAAAAACAAGTTTAATACATAGGAAAGTGATACTGCTTTAGGGCTATTCACTGAAAATCCACTGATTTCTCAACTACTTCAGAATTTACGACAACCTACCAGGATTAGGTTGGCCAAAGACTTCCTTTGTGTCCTCTTTAAAGGAAAGATTTGCAAAGAATATTAATACTAGCTACAAAATTTTAGAAAGGGAGGAGGAAAACATTAACTTGGAAAAGAAACTCTGTTTTTGTAGAAGTGTCCCTTTAGAAAGGAAGATTTTTGTCTGAATAGAAATCCTTAAAGAAAGACTGTGAAACCTGAGCTTGGCAACACATATTTTTGTGTTGCTGTGAACAGCTGCTTTGCCTGAGTCAGCCATGAAGTTAATCTGTCTCTCCCAAATACATACATGGGATATAAAAATTTCTCAGCCTAGCTGGTAATCAAAGCCATGTGAATTAATCAGTAACGAGAGTCCCTATGACCTCCATCAAGTTCGTCGATGTTTAAATTCTTCCAAAGAACATCTGATTTTCATGTCCAAGATTAAGTGAGTGCATCATTTGCATCTCCTCTCGGCCCAAATCCCACTGAAATTAAATTTGAGATGTATACACATGGATATATAATGGTGATAGCAAAGAAAGTGAGCACTGTGAGCAGAGAAGGGATTTGGCAAACTTCTAGAGGATGGATTGCAGGCATTTTTAAGACATGTCAAAAGTGGGGGAGCAAAAGCTCAGAATGTGCCAAGAAGACTTTTTCAAAGGTGAAAATCACCATTTCTGTCAGTGCCCTGGACAGGTGCCAACCTTGCCCCCAGCAGATTTGTAGAGCTGCTGTGAGCTGGAGAGCTGAAATCAGTACAAGTAGTAATGTTGTCTACAGCCGGAAGATCCCCGACCACAACACCACCCTGTGCACATACACACTGCTAGCCTGTTGGCATCTGGCCTCTGAGCAGAAGCTAGAGAACTCTCCTCCAAAGAAACATGACAATACTGAGAGACAGTGGGGAAGAGAGAGTATGAATAAATTTAAAATAAAGTCATATTCCTCACTGAGAAATAGCAATCATGAGAGGGTTTGGTCTGTTTGTTTGTTTTACCAAACAATGTATACTTATCTCAGAACTATTTAACCTAAAGGTGGTCAAGCTTTAATATTCATAAAATATCATTAGGGGATTGATGATTCTTCAACTTAAGTGTTTATAACATTACGAGAGGAGCAAATTAAAAATTATAAGCTCCAGATAGTCTGTCTGATTTAGTAGGTTGGCAAAACTTAGGAATATGCATTTTGCAAAAGTACCTCAATTGACCATGATGCAGAGAGTAGAGAACAGAGTAAAAGGGAGACAAATAACAGGCACATTCGATGTGCTCTCTTGTATTAACATGTGTCCTCACCATTCTCTCTTTATAGAAGACCTTCCCGCTCTTACATATTTATTCATCTTCTACTCATCCAGCAAAATACAAGTCTTCTCACCTACCTCTACCAAAATCTCTCTTCTCTGAATGCCTGTACTGCTTTTACTTTTATTTCCATGCACATGACAACTATGCACTTTTTAAACGTTAACTGTCTTATACCTCTGAAATGTTATTTTTGTATTTCATTATTAACATTCCCATGTTTCTCTCTTGTCTCACTATACAGTGTAACTTAGCCAAGTGCTTTGAATACATTAACAGTGCCAATAATTATTCATAGATGATGCACTTATTGTCTTTATAGTATAAATTCGGTTGATATTTCACTCTTGCCATGATTTCCATCTTATTGCTCTACACCAAAAAATGGGGAGGGGTGCTGTTGCTGAAGAAGGAAGGAAAAGAAAGGAACATAAGGAGCAAATCTGGAACCATGACAATATTTTATTTACTTTTTTTAAAATTTTTTTTAATTTTTTTTTTAAATTTATTTCTAGGAGAGAGAGAGACAGCGTGAGCAGGGGAGGGTCAGAGAGAGAGGGAGTCACAGACCGAAACAGGCTCCAGGCTCTGACCTGGTAGTCAGCACAGGGCCCCACGCGGGGCTCGAACCCACGAACCGCGAGATCATGACCCAAGCGAAAGTCGGATGCTTAACCGACTAAGCCACCCAGGCGCCCCGACAATATTTTAAAATACATCATTTTTACCATCTCTATTGTCATTTAATGAATTTGAAATGAAATAACACAGATGTTGAAAGATAAATCCTCAGAACCCATGAACCTGTACTGGTCCACATGTTTTTCCAAAGTAGGTATTATGTGTAGGAATGCAGGATACATATTACTATACCCAAAAGGAGCTTATAATCAAATATGAGAAAGAAAATAATCAAAAGATAAATCCAACATTGAGTTCATGAATTTGAATTTAGAAACCTACAGCAAAGCATTGGTATATTCTAGTACAAATATAATCTTTTTTTGTTTGTTTGTTTATGTTTTTTTAATTAATCATTGAGGCAGAGAGAAATAGAGTGGGGGAGGGGTGGAGAGAGAGGGAGACACAGAATCCAAAGCAGGCTCCAGGCTCTGAGCTGTCAGCACAGAGCCCAATGCGCTCTAAACCATAAACCGTGAGATCATGATCTGAGCCGAAGTCGGAAGCTAAACTGACTGAGCCACCCAAGCATCCCCTAATACAAATATAGTCTTAAGAATCCTTTTATTTATTAGATTTTTAGATCATTTATCACCATAATGATCTTGAGTTTGAAAATGTTTTATTTTGATTTAAAAAAAAAACATTGTTTAAGTCGCAAATGCAAAACATACTTAATTTACTAAACAGAGACATTGAAGACTAACAAGTACAGGGTTCCTCAAATTTTCCCATGTTCTTCTACTCACTACACTCCTCTTCCCCAGGGCAAATTGCTATTAATAGTTTATGTGAATTATCCTAAAGTAGGGATATAATGAGTAGGCTCATTATAATTGCAAAATAAAGGTGATGACATTTATAAAGCACTTGCTTTGTGCAGAAAACCTGGGTATGTGCTTTACTCAGACTGCTTCATTGACTCTCATGACCCTGTGAAATATAGACCATTCATATCTCCATGACGCCAGTGAAGAAACTGAGACTTGAAGAGATTAAGTAACTCATCCCTAGGTATAGGGCTAATACTAGTGAAACCAAGACTCAAACCAAAGTAGAATGGCTCAACCTCTGGTGTCTCCGTACCGAGATATGCATAAAGGTATATGTATGTCTTTTGTTACCAAAATGAAATCATGTCATATGTATTCTGCTACAGCTGTGAAGACGAAATGAGATGGGCTAAGTGCCAAACATGATATATGGTATGGTCTCAAACAGGCTCCCCCCCACCCTTTTTTTTTTAACTTCCCAACACAGTGAGGCATTTGACCTGAAGTGATTTCTGTTCACCATAGCACCTGTCGCTTACTGGTGCTTAATAAATATTTCTTCCAGCTTTGTTGCACATTTTAGACAGTCTTTAATTTATGTTTTAAGAGAAGCATTTTAATCCAGAATCTCATGTTCTGAGTTTTAGACTTAAGCCAGTTTACCAGTTTACCACACACACAGAAAATATGGCAGGAACTTAATGGTAACATCAAGAAATAAGAACTGATAGCACCATCAGTTTCGAATCATACTTTTCAGCCAAATATATATATATATATATGAATAAAAGCATATTTGTATTGAATAAAAGCAGGATATTAAATGCCCACATGTGCTACCAGGATTTATTTTTTAAAAAGAAGGCATAGATGAAGAAAAGTTATAAAAATTGGAAATGGATGAAATTATTAAGATACAGAATAGTTGTTATTTTTAGTACACAAATAACTTGTGATTTTGAGTAAAATTTGGTGACCGTACTATTATGCTATATCTTTTTCAAATAAATTTGGCTAAGAACATGTTTTTAAAATAAGAGTTTATTCAAAATAAACCAAGATGTAACAAAGCTACAATCAATGGTTGGTGGAAAGATGGATGATAGAATCTACTTGCCCCTCTGGATATACCTCTAATGGAAGGTAAAGAGGTTTCGGGAAGGCCACACCTTGTTCCATTTTTAGGAGATCACTTTATATAGCTGCCACAACTGTAACTGGGGTGCGATCAAATATTTAATCAATGAGGATTTCCTTTTAGTAGGTCAAGTGGTCTTAAATCTACTCACATGTATTACAGGAAATTTTGTCTGTCTCAAAGTGGAGTCCATGGACAACCTACAGTAGAATCACCTGTGGTGCTTGTAAAAATGTGTCATTTCCTGGGCAGATGCAGCATATCTCAAGTGTGTTCTGGAAACTTGCATTTTTAATAAGCATTCCACTTAAAACTTACGTTCTCGAAATTTTAAGAACCACTGACTTGCATTTTACAGTAGAATTATGTTGCTAGAAGCATTAAGATGCATTGATAAAATGTTTAAATTTTCCTAATTTTTAGTGCAATAATAGAAATATGTGACTTTTGCCAGGAATCTTCCTTTTGAATGAATGACTGCATTTAAGTGCCTTTGTGTATGAATATAAAAGGGCGTTAATATACATTTTGATGCAACATGTCACAACTCCTCATGTCTAGATAATTTTGCCAGCAATAACAAGTATAGCCTTCCTTTAAGAAATTAAATGTTAGATTTTTCACACTTTGTTTTGGTTGCCATAACAGGCATCTTTTTTGCGCAGGGCAAATTATCAAGTCTTCACTGGTTTGTGTTTTCCTCTATGATGAGAAATTGCAGTTTTTGCCTCTCTGACTTTAGAATGTGTTAAATCAAGTCCAAATTTTTTGAAGAAACAGTACACAGAATGAATTCGAACTGAGTCTATAAGCAGGGAGAAAGCCCAAATTGAATCAGAACTGAAATTACACTCTGATGTCGTTAACTCCACTCTCTCCCATCCCCCTGAAAAGTGTTCCACAAATGGTGGCAAACAATGCTTCCAACTTAAACAGGAAATAAAGTTCTGGTTTCGTGGCATATGGGCCCCTGAAGGTTTGACAGAGGAGCAGATAACCTATATTAAACACAATAGTAATTGCACACACACACACACACACACACACACACACACACACACACACTGGATGATACATTGTACTGGAGGGTTCCCGGTACATACGGCATGGTCTCTGATCTCTGGAAGTCAACAGTCTACAAGCGGAGGAAAAGCGTGACACAAGATAGCAAGTGAGAAATGTTGTAAAGGAACATGAGTAAAACGCAAGGGGGGGGGGGGTTAGAAAAGCAAGATTATTTTGAACACAAAAGGATTATGAAAGACTTCAAGTAAAGTTGACATGTGAAATTTATCTTGGACAATTAGAAAAGGAAATGACAATTCAAGGTACAGGGATCTGACAGCCCTTTCTACCTTTCCTAACATTTTTGGTTGTGCCATAGTCTCCTTGGAGGAAGAAAGAGCCAAGCAAATAGAAAACTGTCACAGTAGATTGCAACCCAAGCCAGTTACATAAATCCTTATACTGGGAGAATAAATTATACTATTGCTCATTTCTGGGGCCTGTTCCCATGAATCCATGGGCACTAAGTAGAGAGACGAGGCAATATAGGCACAGCAATACCTAGATGTTTACTTTGTCAGTGGGATACACCATAAGGTCTACAGAAAAACTGCAAGCCCATAGGCTTGGGGAAATCAGTATGATAGACAACCACAACCATTTTTCTGTGAGTTCATCCTTTGCCTAATACAGAATCCTCCCCTAAGGTCCTCCTAGACCTTACCTGAAGACAGGGCTATTTAGATCATGTGTTTTCCCTCTCTGATTACTGTTTTACTTTATATACACTGGTTAAAGTGATCAGAAAATCAAAACAACCTGTAAAGGAACCCTGTCTTGGCCAATGTTTATGCAACTCAGTTTAAATTATTTACATATATGATTTGGTCAAACTCCACTGGGATGTTGGCCCATCAAACTCCCTTGGGATGTGAATTTAAACATTCTTCACACTCCTTCTCCAGATGCGGTCTTCTTTTCTATAGTATCTCTCTGACTTGTATATCATCTCAATTCACATTGATTATATCAGTTAACTATCAGTTAACTACTGATATGATCATGCTAAGTAGCAAACAACCATAAAACCTTAGTAGCATATATCAATACGCATCTATTTAGCTCATGCATCTCTCGGTCAAATGGGTGTTGGCTGATCTAGTCTGGGCTCAGCTCAGTAGCTCTACTGGTTTCTGCTAAATTTGCTTATACATTTCTCATCCTCCTCCTGGGACCAGTAGATGAACCTTCAAGACATGTTTTACTAAAGAAATGGCAGAGGTACACAGGAGCAAGGAGAAACATGCTGGGCTCCTTAAGTCTATGACTTAAAACTGACATATTGGCACTTCTGGTTCATTCTGTTATCAAAAACAAATCACAAAGCCAAACCCAAATTCAGGAGTCAATGCCCCTTTAGAGGGAGGAACTGTGGGGCACCTGGGTGGCTCAGTCAGTTAAGCGTCCGACTTCAGCTCAGGTCATGATCTCACGCTTTGTGGGTTCGAGCCCTGTGTCGGGCTCTGTGCTGACAGCTAGCTCAGAGCCTGGAGCCTGTTTCTGATTCCCTATGTCCCCCTTTCTCTCTGATCCTCTCCTGCTCACACTGTCTCTCTCTCTCTCTCTTTCTCTCTCTCTCTCAGAAATAAATAAAACATTAAAACTTCTTTTTTTTTTTTAATTAGAAGGAAGAACTGTAGGGGCACCTGGGTGACTCAATCAGTTAAGCGGCCAACTTCAGTTCAGGTCATGATCTCGTGGTTCGTGAGTTCGAGCCTGGTATCAGGCTCTGTGCTGACAGCTCAGAGCCTGGAGCCTGCCTACGATTCTGTGTCTCCTTCTTTCTCTCTGTCCCTTCTCCACTTGTGCTCTCTCTCTCTCTCTCAAATATCAATAAATAAACATTAAAAAAATAACTTTAGAGGGAGGAATTGTAAAATCAGATGGCAGATATACCTCACACAAGAACTAGGTCTTCCACCTGTATACTTCCTTAACATGTGGTGTTTACTGCTAAACCTAACAGCCAACATAGTATAGGCATCTTATCATTTGTTTCCCCAAAAAGAGAATGATGTTCTTTAGGGCAAGTACTCTTCCATATTCATCACTACAGTATCTCCAGAACCTCAGAGAAAGTGTGACGTATGTGTAGAAACTAACATTTCCTGATAGACAGATGGCAGGGAGAAAGGAAGCTATACTATCTCAAGCACAGGACAAAATTGCTTTTAAACAACTACCCTAAAGGTATAGAATGATTCTATTTGACAAGCTTTTAGATCCCGTACCACTTATTTTGTTTTGTTTTGTCTTTACTCCTCCAAGAATAACTGAAAACAAGTTCTTAATAATACCTGAAATGATCAGAGATAAACAGAATATACATTTAATTTTTTTCATTAACTTCCTCCATGAAACTTAGATTAAAATACTCCCTCACTCCGAGAGTCTTTTCCAGATCTTGGAACAAGTAATATCAGTAGTCATTGCCAATGTTACTGGATACGTGGTATGGTAAGGAAAGGTACTCACTTTATTCCTTGGCAGTGGTAAGAAATTATATATTTTTAAAGGCCACTAATGTAATTAAGTTTGGTGCATTGAAAGGTGAGGATTTGTCAAGAGACTAGGACATTTAGGATTAAGACATGCGGATTTCTTTACAGGTCTATTTGGGTAAGCTTCTTAAAATTAAACCTCCTTAAGTCTCCTCCAGGCTTCAGTTGATTCCATATGTATAGATTTTATTATTAATGCTGGTCAGTTCTTTGTGTTTGTAGGGTATTTTTTTTTATTTTTTAAGTTTTATTTATTTAAGTAATCTTTACACCCATGTGGGGCTCAAACTCACAACCCGCAAATCAAAAGTAGCATGCTCTTCTGACTAAACCAGCCAGCGGGCACCCCTACGGTATTTTTTTTTAATTCAATGAGCTCCAATTACTTAATAGCAGTAGTGATTGCTAGGTGATTACTGCTAACTACTACTACTCAAGTATAGAATGCTTATGGCAAAATGCTAGTGTGCCTGGCTGGTACTAGCAAAATGCTAGAGAGTTTACATAAGTTATTTTTAATCCTGAAAGCAACTCACTGAGGAATCATCTTTTGTCCTTTTTTGTAGAGAAAATTGAGGTTTATAGAACTTGAGATATGCTCAAGCCAACCTAAAGAAATACCAGAGCCAGAATTTAAACACAGATCAAGGAGTGCCTGGGTGGCTCAGTCAGTTAAGTGTCCAACTTCCGCTCAGGTATTGATCTTGTAGTTCGTGAGTTCCAGATCCGTGTCAGGCTCTGTGCTGACAGCTCAGAGCCTGGAGCCTGTTTTGGATTCTGTGTCTCCCTCTCTCTCTGCCCCTACCCCGCTCCCGCTCTCTCTCAAAAATGAATGAAAATTAATTTTTTTAAATGAATGTTTTAAAAATTTTAAAAAATAAACACTGATAAATAGGATTCTAAAGTTTGTAGAATTATGATTATGATTTATTTATTTAAAAAATAAATGCCTTTTTTAAACCAATAGAATAAAGACTTGAAGTTATAGGCAATACCAAGGTCTCTAATCTACTTCCCATCTGACAACCACCTGACATGGAGTTGTTGATATTCAAACAAAATAATAACTGCTTCAATGTCCAAAATTTGGAGTGACACACTGGAAAGGCAAAAGGCACTGACAATACAAAATTATGCTGAGATCTATGTATTAGACTACATGTACTTTAGACACTATCTTAGGATTTCAGGTCACATGTTTTTCATGTGTTTATTTTTAAAGCTCTAGTTATCTTTATTGGGACTCTTCGCTGGCTCAGTGGGTTGAGCATCTGACTCTTGGTTTCAGCTCAGGTCACGATCTCATGGTTTCATGGGTTCAAGCCCCGCTTCTGGCTCTGAGCTGGCAGAGTGGTGCCTGATTGGGATTCTCTCTCCCAATCTCTCCCTCTCTCTGCCCCTCCCCTACTCGTGCTGTCTCTGTCTTTCTCCAAGTAAATACATTAAACTGAAAAATACCTTCTAGAGCTCTAGGTATGCTTATTAGAAAAATAGGGAAAGGCATAACAGAATGAAACAGATCTGAAGACTCTAATTTTATTTTAAATGGCAGATTAAGAAATCAAATGGATCATGACTCTTCTTTATATCCAATTCCCCGAATTCCCAGATGCCAAAAAGAAAGATTCCCTTTTCTTTTTCTCTCATACTCTGTCCCTTTCCTTCTTCCTTTCCATTTATTTTCCCTTTAAAGAGAAGGAACATTTATTAGATATTTTTAAGTTTATTTATTAGCCAGACAACATTTTAACAACATTAACAGAGTTTGAATAACAACATTAACAGAGTTCAGTTGAAAATTAACTGAAGATAATCACACACAAACCTCTTTTCATCTCCCAACTCCTATTCAAAATGAGGAGAAAATGAGACGACACAGGTAGGCTAGAATAAATACCAAATAATTATCTCAACAATGAATTGTTAAAGTACTCAGAGAGGACAGTGCAAGTCAATGAATATGCCTTATCAACACATTAAAAAGGCATTTAAAAGTGAACTGTGATCTTTAGCCACTATTGCTTCAGAATTGCGAGTAGCAAGATCAAACACCTAGGGCACAGAATGGCCTTAAATCAGAATAAAGAGAATGACTGGCACTAACTATGTTTTTGTTTGTTTTTATGTGAATCAGGGATGCCCTGGTAAGTGTTTAATTTGTGTAAAAATACACATTGGATTCAAAATGGGATTAATTAACACGTAATCAATGGTATTACAAATGCTTTAAGCCAGCACATAAAATCAGGAATCCACACATAAAATCCAAACTGGAAAATACCTAGATGGAAAATCTGAGTGGCAGAGCCACAGGGACAAGACAAAAGCCACTTTGCTACCTAGTGATAGAGTCCTCATCAGACACCAGAAAGATGAAGTACAGGTCAAGAAGCAGCAAATAAGCCCATAATTTTTCACATGTTATTTCATCTTAAATAGAACTCTCGGTGATGCATATTACTAAGCAAGAACATGAATATTTACCCAAAGACACTGAGAATGTGCAGCAAAGACAGGATCCCAGCTCTGTGTGTCAGACTGAGGCCACCATACCTATACACCATCATTACTCTTTGGAACTTTAGTCTCATCTGCCATTGTATTAGCAACTCCTCATAAATGGACACCTTCTGCAAAACTGATGATTGAAGACTTAGTTCCTTTATCCGCGAACACCTTGTAGATACTGCATACAAGAATCTGACCCACGTACATCGTATTGCTCCCAGTTGCCTAATGTGTTTCCTAATATAATCATTACTCCTATGCTAGCTATAAGAGTAGAGTTAACATTATACCTTGTAGATATGAAATATCTAAGAGAATGGAAAATAGAATGGAAGCTGAGATACAGAAAAGATCCTTATGTGTGTGTGTGACCGAAATAATGATGAAAACATAAGAGATGAAGAAACACACTACTTGAGTACATAACATGAGCTGGATAGACATCACTTGCCTGAAATTCAAAGGGTAACTTTCTCCTTCACAAGTAGAAAATAAAGATGTGTCTGGAATTCCCCCAAATATGAAATGCTCTGGTAAGAGATTCATCCATACCCCACAAGTCTGTGCAGCGGTGATCTTGTTCCCAGTTAATACATGATGAAAATGGGAATGAGAGAGGGCACGCAAGGTGCCAAGGTCACCAAGCTAATAAGATAGAGAAGTGAGGATTCCTGAAACAAAAGCATATGCTCTCAACAGCACAAACTGCCTCTCAACCAGTCACTTCTGTTGCCCAATTACAAGTTTCTTTGGGTCACATATGCTGTATTCACATGTGAAATTTTAAATTCAATACAGCCACACCAAAATGAGAAAGTAGATTCTGACACTCAAATTGAAAATTAAAAAAAAATTTTTTTAAGGGAAGTAAGGCGAATCCTATCCTTTGGGATGTCTTTCTTCAATCTCCAAATTAGATTGAGGACCCCTCCACCATCACAGAGCTCACCACATTACACTGAGATGATCTGGCATTTTGCCTTCCTCATGTTACCAAGCTGCAGAAAGGTGAAGACCACTGAATTTAGGATCTTACTTATTACCTAAAATGGTTTCTGATATATCAGTATCACCGCATAAATGCTTATTGTCTGAACTAGTTCAGTCACCGGGGTCTGCAATTTTGCCAGCATTTTAGGACTCCTTAAGATTTTTAGTCCATAACAAGCTGGAGAGCCTGTGATATATTATTTATCAAGCAAAATGGTAGCCATCTACCCCGTGGTGGCATAGCTACCTACCCACTGACGTGCTTTAAAAAAAAAAAAAAAGGCAGTAAGGGAAAATAGGAATGAGAGGGTGTCATGCACACTAAGGCCCCCTTCACCACACACAAAGGATCTTTTCACACTACATAGACAATGGAGATTGGGTACCCTGTGCCTGCGGTCATCAAAGCATATCTCACATAATCTCTGCCAAGTCTCTTCTGAAGATACAGAGCCTCAAGGCTCTAAGTCTCATCAAAGACAGATGTGAAATATAACTACCAGCCTCCTGAAATAAGTTCATCAGCTCAGAAAAGAACAAACGAGACTTGACAACATTCTTGTCAAGAGAATTGATAGGAAAGGCCAGGGCTTTGCCACATGAGTACACACTGATTGTTGCTCGGGGCTTAGAGAATGATGAGCAAGTAGAGGCTCTTGGCTGGGAATGTGAGCCATGAACATTCCGAGGAAGAAAAGGGTGATTAGAGTGCAAAGTTGTGAACTCTCAGATGCCATTGTACCTGAGAACAAACTAACTTTTCCTTTTCGGAGTTTTCTGAAGCCGAACTAAAAAGAAAAGGAAAAACCTGCACTTTTTTTTCCCTTTCATTTGTGATAATGTTTCAATGCCAAAGAGAAAATGTGATGAAAATGCCAAAGAAAAGAACTGTGGAATCTATAGCATTCATTGTGTTTATATAGAGATTATGCTTCTGGTTGTTAACAGCCTCCAGAAGGTAAGCAAGTGCTATCTCTATGCATTTAAAATAGAAGAAAGCAGGCACAGTTCCCGTTTTTTTCAGTAGAGCAAAATGATTTGGGGGCTGAATATAATTTCCTTTTTCCATATAATAAAAACTTTATAAGAAGTAACTCTCTAACTCAGAGTTCCTTTATTTTTTCCCTCTTTTCTTTCTAGAACGTCTTCATGACAAAAAGCCACAGCCACGCAGTTTTGATATTTCACTTCCTGAAACTGTAAGGCAATTAGAATTTTCTAAAGGATTAGCAGATATGTATTCTTGCTGTTGTCTTTATCTGCTCTGATTATGGTCACATATTACTCGCAACCTCTACTCTGCCCTACACCGTGCATGTATACATATGGGCATACACACACACACACACACACACACACACACACACATTACTTCAGCCTTCAGTATAAGGTTACGCTTAATGCATTCACAGGAAAACATAATGTGTTCCATTTCTCAGGGCTGCAAATAAATCAAGTTGAGAAACACAGAGGAAATGCAGATAGGAATAAATTATCCCAAATGACTCCATTTACAATATCCCCAATATTATTGCATCAAGAATGTGCCAACTGTATTGGTTAAATGAATTATGACACAGTCATGCAATAGGCTACTATTGAGGCCATTAATAATGGTGTCTTAGAAGAATATGTAATGACTTTCAAAGATGTCCATGATATATGGTTGGCTGAATAAACAGACAACAAAACAACGCCTACAGTTTATTCTCAATTTTGAGACTACAAAATATGATTATTTTATGACTAGTCTCATCTGCATCTAATAGCAAAGAAAATAAAATAGTCTAACCTGCAACCCTAGAATGTATTTGGAAAAACGATTGAAAGGACAATATTCACAAAGCTGTTTTTTTCTCGGAGTGGTAGACTTTTCTCTTTTCTGCTGATCTGGGAAACTAAACAGTGACAAATGACAACAGTATGATCGTCTATCTTTTTCGAAAATCAGTGAGTTTGAGAATTTTTTAAAAAGAACCTCACAAATAAGGTTTTAATTTAATTTTAATTTAATTTAATTTTAAAAATAATTGGATATTTTTAAATTGAGCTATCTTTCAATTAAGAGAAATTCCTTACTGCTCTCTCAACCTTAAATAGTGAAATGGTGAAACACATAACCTAGCCAGAGTCCTATTAATTACCATCAATACAATTGTGAAAATAAGAGCTGAGAATGTGGAACTATCTGTCATGTGGAGCAGTGAGAAAAAGGAAGGGAAAATATGAGGCAAATGAAAATTAGTAAAATATTCATCTCCTTACAATCTTTCCTCCATGTCTCTACTTCTCCATGGATATTTTTAATGAAATTATTTTAAAATCACCTGAAATACAACATGTAAGGGAAAATCATTTATGACTCCTAATATTTCTCCGTTCATCTGCCTTCACAGATAGGCTGGATCTCATCTGCTCTGCTTTTCCATGAAGACCACGGACTACTCTAGAATAAGAATGATTAATAGAGCTGGAGAGAAATACTATCTGACACTAAGTTCTCTATTTTTTCCTTTGATAAATTTGTTCTTATGTTTATTTAGTATTCTGTAGGCACTAAAAGCCAACTATATGGTAACGATAAAGCATCAAAACAAAAGTAATGAAGGCTGCCATGTATTGAGACTTTACTGGGCTAAACACTTTATATGATTTATAAATTCATACATATATATGTATAGTCTTCATATTTCTAAAAATTTTTTATAGTTTATTTATTTTTGAGACAGAGAGAAACCGAGCATGAGCAAGGGAGGGGCAGAGAGGGAGGGAGACACAGAATCCGAAGCAGGCTCCAGGCTCTGAGCTGTCAGCACAGAGCCTGACATGGGGCTCGAACCCACGAACTGCGAGATCATGACCTGAGCCGAAGCCGGACACTCAAACGACTGAGCCACCCAGGCGCCCCTCTTCATGATATTTCTGAGCAATCTTATCCCTAGAGTAAGTACTTAAAAAAAAAAAACAAACAAAAAAACAAAAACCCAAAACCTGAAGCTCAGGCTCATCCCAATTCACCCAAGCCCCACCAGCCACACAGCAGTGGAACCTGAATCCAAACTGCAGGTTTATCTGGGGCACCTGGGTGGCTCAGTCGGTTAAGGGTCTGACTTCAACTGAGGTCATGATCTCATGGTTTAGTGGTTCGAGCCCCCCCGTTGTGCTGTGTGCTGACAGCTCAGAGCCTGGAGCCTGCTTTAGATTCTGTGTCTCCCTCTCTCTCTGCCCCTCCCCCATTCGTGCTCTGTCTCTCAAAAATAAATAAAACGTTAAAAAATATACACATATTAAAAAAACTGCAGGTTTGTCCATCTCATAATCTGTGCACCAAATATTGATTTCATACCTCATTTCTGGCTAGTTCTTTAAAAACAGAGACTTGGTCTATCACCAATCCACCAAAGTGTTTTTAAGTTTAATTAACGGTTCTCCCCTGATACGAAGATGAAGTTCTACAGAACTGCACAATTGGATGTACATTCAAATTACCACAAACAGGCCCAAAACCACAACTACACTGGAGAAGGTTACAGAGCTCATCGACCTCATTTTGCTTGTCTTAATCCATCATAACCGGGTTCAAGGGAAGCACCACAGTCCTGCCTTGGAAACAGAATACACACCACAAGTGGATGGCAAATGAAGACATTCTAATTAGCTGTTTTAATTGTGCTTCTCTCTGCACATTTGCATGTAAGGTGCAGGAAACATAGATACAGCTGTTTGTGCTTTGGGAGGAAGGAAAGGAGGAAAAAGAAAAGATGAGGCAGGCAAAGAAAAGAGACTATGAAGAATCAGATTATTGTTTCCCTCTGCTTACAGCATCTGATTCGTTAATTTAAAGTTTCTGAGATGCGATCAGTTTTTTAAAAAATTCAGATTGTCAAAAGTGCAAAATAAATCAACACCGATGTAACAAAACTAGTCAGAAAATGAGAAAAAAAAATGACATTTTTCAAGATCAACTGTTCCACGGAGTACAGAACAAGCTGGCAGTCTGCAGAACATCATACATTAACTAGCATAAGCACTAGAAAGAAAATATCTGACAGTCAATGCATATCAGACTTAGAAGGCAAAAGAACCACTCCTCCCTGGGGACTGATGTGTTGTGATATCTCTGACGGTAGGGATTTCTTAACCACATCCAAAGGTCTTATTTTTTATTGTGTCTATTATAATACACACTTTGTATGTCTCTCTCAGTACAGAATCCATAACCAGTACCAAAAAAAAAAAAAAATCACACAGAAGAGAACAAATATGAGTTTGAGATATCCAGAAAGTCTGAAAGCGCAAATCACTTTCTCCACTTACGGATACTTTAGAGAATGAATCGATAGTGAGTATTATGGATGGAGAGGTGAGCGGGGGAAGGCTTAGAAACTAGATGAAACTTAAGGAAAATGATTACTTATATGATGTTTATTTGAAAGGCCATCATTTGGGGTCCATGCCTGGCTCAGTCGATTAAGCATCAGACTCCAGCTCTGGTCATGATCTCGATCTCGAAGTTCATGAATTTGAGCCCTACGTCGGACTCTGTGCTGACAGCTCAGAGCCTGGAGCCTGCTTCTGATTCTGTGTGTGTGTCTCTCTCTGCCTCTCCCTAACTCATGCTCTCTCTCTCTCCAGCTCTTAAAAATGAATAAACATCAAAATAGTTTTTAAAAAAAGGACATCATATATTTGTTCCCTACTATTCATTTTTTTCTTTTCATTAATTTATTCTTGTGTGTTTTGAATAAATCTGTATCAGTCATCTATTAAATGTTCAAACATTCTGATATATATTAAAGTGTTAGAGATCCAATGATAAGCTAAAATTAGATTTAACATATAAGGGTCTTAGCCAACTTAATATTTTGGTGCAAAACAGCGATTCATCTTATAAGAGAAAGGTGACAGAAATTGGGGATCAATAGTCAGTGAATGAAAGTCAAGGGAAAAGAGTAAAGAATGAAATGGGAACTAGAGGACTGTGGCATAGAAGGAAAAGGAAAGGAAGAATGACGCATGAGAAACAGTACTATACAGAGGACCAGGAGGAGCTCAGCACAGATAGAACTGATGAAGAGAAGATCACAGATTGGAAACCAAAGCAGGGAACCTTCAGGAGGGAATTAAAAAGGCAGGACAAATATGGCAGAAGAACTAAGGGGTAAGAGGCATGGAAAACAAAGCGAAAGTTGGAGAAAAGGGACTATTGATTGTAAATGAGATACTATGAGACAAAAACATCCTCCCAAGAAGTTGAACTTGCAGGGGGCGCCTGGGTGGCTCAGTCGGTTAAGCGTCCGACTTCGGCTCAGGTCATGATCTCACAGTTCGTGGGTTTGAGCCCTGCGTTGGGCTCTGACAGCTAGCTCAGAGCCTGGAGCCTGTTTCGGATTCTGTGCCTCCCTCTCTCTCTGACCCTCCCCTGCTCATGTTCTCTCTCAGAAATAAGTAAAACATTAAAAAAATTAAAAAAAAAAGTTGAACTTGCAGGATTATTGGCTTTTGTGGTTGTGGTTTGCGGCAGAGAAATATAGAGGGGATCCATTTTAGGAAGACAGTTTTTAAAGGCCTTCTGGAGTGTAGAGGTAGGTGAGAGGATGGGGTGGTTGTAGTAATTGGTTGATCTGAAGGAGTGGCTCTGGGTTGGAGCAGAGGCAACTATGCTCAGCAATGGGAGGATAAAACAGGAGTCATGGGCATTCTTTCTTGCTTTTCCTCTACCATTGCCTTGGGATAAGTAGTACTTGGACTTCCAGTACAAATCAGTAGGGAAAAAGTCAGGAAGAATGAGTCCTGTGTCACTGAGAACTTGAGAGAATAAAGGGAAAGACTGGAAGTGCACCTGGGTGGCTCAGCCCATTAAGCCTCTGACTCTTGATCTCAGCGTCAGGTCATGATCTCGCAGTGAGAAGGATTGAGCCCTGGCTTCCAGTTCTGCGCTGACAGTGCAAAGCCTGCTTGGGACTCTTTCCCTCTTTCTGTGCCCCTTTCCCACTTGTGCTCTCTCCTTCTCTCTCAATAAATAAATTAAAAAAAAAACCAAAAAACTGGGCTAGAGCAGTTCCTTCCCCATTCTGTCCTCTTCAAATCCCCAGGACTGAGAATTCCCACTTAAAAAGTCTCTTCTTCTAACTGTGCTTCTGCCTGATTTTGCTAAGGATGGAGGGCTCACCAGAGTAGTTCTGTGGGGTAGAAGGTGATTCAAAGTCATTATCAAAGTCCAGGTTCTGTCCTAGGCACATTCGACACCTCCCCCTCTCTGCTCATCTAGTTGAAAATGAGCCCCCCCAACTTTCCACACACACATTGCCTGTCAGAGTGGGCAATGAGCACAGGAGAAAAAGGGGTTAAAGCTTGAAAAGCTAAGACATTCGAGGGAACAACTATTTTGAAATAAAAACCATAAACTGGATCAGACAGTTTTGTTTTGACTTCTTTCAACAAAGTCTAAAATTAGAACAGGTGCACCAGAATTTAAAATGAGCAATTTGAAGATAAAATTGTAGATTCTCCAGGAAGAAAAAAAGTGAAGGAAAAAGAAACAGATAATGTGTAAATAGTATTAAGAGATACGAAAGATTGAACAAAAGTACTAACAACCAGCAAATAGGACATTCAGAAAGAAAGAATATAAAAGTTGAGAGAAAGATATATTTGAAAAAAAGATGAAAAACAGATTTTAATGGTTCCACAGAGTGCCACAGCATCAATATCATTTTTAAAAACTAACATATAAAGTAGAGAAAACTTAAGACGGTTGGTAACAAAACTTAGATTTATCTTAGTAATTTCAACAATGAAAACAGCAGAATATATACAAAGTAATCAGAACAGTGGATGCAAGAAGACGATGGGGTAATGTTTTCAAAATATTGAGAATAAGGAAATTTGAATGAAGAATTTTATGCCTGGCCAAACTATGATTCAAATACAGGGTAATGATTTAAAAAATACTCCCAGCTTAGATAGCTTTCAAAATTTTACAATGTAAGTACTCATTTATAAAACAGTCTTGGATTAAATACTTAAGAAAGAGGAAAACTAAATACAAATGCTGCAGGAGAATGTATGAAGCAAAAGTGAATAAACATCTAGTTAATGTTTGTTGTAGTCTTCTAAAAGTAGCTAAGACCTAGGGAAAGAAAAAAGAGAAAATACAGGCATGAGAAACCCAAGATTAAAAAGCAATTATTAGCACAAGGGAATGGGAAAGAATACCAAGATATGAGTTTTCTCAAATTCGTGTCTTCTTATTGGAAATTTATAGATTTAATTTTTAAAAATAAGGGAGGGGAGAGATTCTAAAGAAATAAAGTGGTCACGTCCTCTAAAACTCAACTAGGTGGAGGCACCTGGGTGGCTCAGTCGGTTAAAGGTCCAACTTCAGCTCAGGTCATGAACTCACAGTCTGTGAGTTGGAGCCCTGCATTGGGTTCTGGGCTGACAGTTCAGAGCCTGGAACCTTCTTCGGATTCTATGTCTCCCTCTCTCTGCCCCTCCCCTGCTCATCCTCTGTCTCTCTCTCCGTCTCTCAGAAATAAATAAATGTTAAAACAAAATTGATTTTTTTTATTTATAAAAAAATTAAAAAAATAAAACTCAACTAGGTAAGGTGAAGTGATGCTATTGTTGAGAATCACCTGGACAACATAGAATTAAAATCTGCTAAAAGATACTGTTGAGCTGAAAAGGCAGTTAGAAATTACAGGGCTGAGATCTAGAAGAATAAAGAAATACAGAAAGATGAACTAGGCATTTGGCACCATTTTTACTCTAGGAAGTTTCTGCCTACTTGAGAAAAGGCATCTGAGAGGCTCAGAACCTCAGCAGAGAGACTGAAGACTATTCAGTCCAAGGTCCATTGAGGAAGGTCAGGTGGCTAATAAAACCCTATCCTTTGAGTTGGGAGCCAAGAGAGCGTAATTCTGGGTTTAAGAGTGAACTTAAATAGACAGACAGCCAAGGCACCAAAGCCCCCCAATACTTCTCAATTCCTACTTGAAATAAGGTGATCCCCAAAGAGAGAATGATTAATTGCTACTCCTCCCTGCTTCTAGCCAAAAACAAACTTAAATTCTCTCATGAAGGATATAGGAACCTAGGATTCTCTACAGTTTGTATATACTATATGCAGCACCCAATATAAATAATTGAACCTGTGAAATTAGAGGTCAGTAAAATCATAAAATAAGAGGAGAAACAAAACGGTATCATTAAAGGGACAAATCTAAAAGAATATTATCTGTATAAGACCATACAATAATAGATAATAATAGCAGATGTGATTAAAACATATAAATAAAATGGACAAAAACAGAAAGATAGAACAGAATTGTAGTATTCTCAAGCCCTTATATTTTCTGGGAAAATGTAAAAGTATAAATTTATAATAAACTTTAATAAAGTATACAACCTGTATACTTGTATCCAGTCAAGTTTTCCACTTAAATAACTCAACCTATTTGTCCTTAAAATATATTGAGCAAAAATTACAGAATTAAAAGGGAAAATGGGTATATACAATGTGTAAATGTGCATCAAGTCAGAGGTCCTTAAAATATGAAATATGTAAATACATAATCCCAATGGGGGATTTTAAAATACATTGTAACTATGGTTACAAGCAGACAAAAATTCAGAGCAGATACAAAATATTTGAACAATATAGTTAACAAAATTTAGATGATCAACTTAAATAAAACTCTGCATCTAACCACAAAATGCATGATTTTTTCCAAGCACAAGTGTCCCGTTCCCCAAGACTGACTACCTACTGGTCTGTAAAGCGAGTCTCTACAACATTAAAAAAACGAGATTATGCACATTGTATTCTCTTCACAGGTCAAATCTAGAAATCAGTATTCAAAAGATTATAAAATTCCTGTCTATTGAGAATAAACACACTTTTAAACAACCAACAGGTCAAAAAAGAAATCACACTGGAAGTCAAGAAAAAAAATGAAGTGAATGGAAATGAAAATGTGATATATTGTTAGGATAATTTTATAACAATACTTGGGACACCTGGCTGGCTCAGTCAGTGGAGCATGTGACTCCTGATCTCGTGTCCTGAATTTGAGCCCCATGTTAGAGATTACTTAAAAATAAAATCTTAAAAAAAGGAATGATAGCAATACTTAAAGAAAAATATAAAGCTTCAAATGTCTGTAAATGCATACACTTGTTTCTGGAAAATACACTTATCAACTTCATTAAGTTTGTTTCTATTAGTTTGCTGAGAGATTTTTAATGGAAGTGTTGCTGAATGTTAATTTTTCAGTATCTATATATACAACCATTTTTCACCATGAATCTCTTGATTATATCAACAGGCTGCTTACCGTTGACCATTACTGGTATTCCTGGGATACACACTAAATATTCAAGATGCAATAATTTTTAATGTACTGTTATTTTTCAGTAATCAATGTTTTATTTAAAAATTCTCACGTGTAAGACTAGCCTATGATACTGCTTTCCCTTTGCATATTGTCTTATAATATAAATTGTCCTTTCACCAGTTGATAATTAAAATGATAATGCTCTCTTAGAATGACCTGAAAGGCTTCCTATTTTCCCTCTGTTCTGGAATAGCTCTGGAGAATTGTAGGCTCTTTGAAGAATTATTAAATCTTACTGCTGACTGCCTTTGTCACTTTGGTGACAGTGAGGGGTGTCATTGCCCATCTAAGTCTACATCTGGACTCCATCTGGACTCTATTGGTCTACTTGTATGTTCTTGTGTAGCTAATTGTTTTCAGTCATCAAATAGAAATCAGGTATTTAATATCAAGCCCTTTTCCTCAGTGGCACTGAGGATGGCATCTATGTAAGAGAGTCCATCTGGCAGCTCCACCGAAAGGAAACAGTATGGGAGGCAGAGCAGGCAGAGCTGAGATTTACACATGAGGTTTAATTACATTTGGAACTCATTAGAGAATGTGACCAAGCACAGGGTTATAAGAAACATTGTACAAAAGAAAGTATCATTCTATCCCATTCTAAGAATCAGAATACCAGTCAAGGAATAAATAACTTTGCTTCATAATGTCTAAAATAGAAAATAATCAAATAATCACTTCCACCTAATAATTCAAGCTGTATAGATGCCCAGGAACATATTCTGCCTTCCAATACTTTTCTTCTTCTTCTTTTTTTTTAATCTGCTTGGATTTAAGAATTTAACATCCACTTCACGATCTTTAAAATGAGAAAAGGGATTTTCCAAGCTAGTACCAAGACCCATTAGAGTTATCACCAAATCTAAAGTCTCTTGGAAATAAAACCATAACCAAAGGGTTGGTTGTTATTACTTTTATTTATGCTTTTCTTGAAATAAATCTCAGAAGTATTTACATAACCTAAAATTGGCACCATAAACTTTAGTTCTCTTACAGTCTCTGTCTGTAGCTTGAAAGTTCTTCAACTTTTAAATTTGCAGAATCAGCACTTCAAAATGATAGGTAAATGGAGCCAGCGTTGTGAGTCTGTGACCAGCCCATCCTTCACTCAAAACACAGCCAAAGGAAGTATCAGCGTGACCCAAAGTTTATGCATGCCAGTCTGAATGATATATCAGAAACGAACATCTTTCTCACATACCAGTTTTGAGAGAACAAGCATTTACCTAAAATCAAAGGAAGAAATGAAGAAACCAGCCAAGCAAGTTCAGTACGAAGTCCGTTTGGGAATAATTGGTTTAGTATGGGGAAAATTTTCTTTAGCCTGGGTTTTCAAGATGGCCATTTCACTCACTTACCTATTACAGTGATAGTGCTAGATTAAAACCCAGTTTAGGTAGGACCCACCAATATAGGATTAACAGACACACCATCCAAGATAATATTGAAAATGTGGAAATGTGTAAGTTACGAGTGGTATGAATAAATTTAGAAAGGATATAGTACTCAAACAATGAGGAGGAGATAATTGGATAACTACTTGAAAAACAAACTTGAACTCCTGAATTATAAAATATTAAAAATAAATTCTATCCATGTTGCTGCAAATGGCAAGATTTCATTCTTTCCCACTGCCAAGTAGTATTCCAAACTTAACAGAAGACCATGGGGTAGAGGAAGGGGGGAAAAAAAAACATTACAAGCATAGACGGAGGGAGGCAAACCATAAGAGACTCTTAAATACTGAGAACAAACTGAGGATTGATGTGGGGTGGGGGAGAGGGGAAAGTGGGTAATGGGCATTGAGGGGGGCACTGGTTAGGATGAGCACTGGGTATTATATGGAAGCCAATTTGACAAGAAATTATGTTTGAAAAAAACAAAGCAATTGTCATATCAAAAACTAAATAAAATTAAAAAATACATTCTAGATGGAAAAAAATCTAATTTTGAAACGTAATGTATTAAAAGAAAATTGGATCATTAGTTTTATAATTTTGAAGTGAAGGAGGCCTGTCTCAACATGACACTAAACATTTAATGATAAAAGATGGAAGGCTTCACTATACAAATAATTGAAATATTCTTGAGAACAAAATCCCCATCATAAATTAATAAACCTAATTAGTTAGCTAGTTAACTATTCAGCTAAAAATATTTTCATACCAAAAAACATTTGAGGGGGTTCAACAATATATATGCATCCAGTAGTATTTCAGGATTAAAAAAAAATATTCCAGAAGGTTGTAGAAATAAGAAAGGAAGGGTAGAATATATGATGATTTAATAAAGTCACAAAGCTACAAGGACAGATGCTAATTAATGACAAACTAGGTGCACCCCTCTGTCCTAACCTCTCCATTACTTCAATCGCATCCACTTCTGTATGAAGTACAGATCCAAATTAAATGATCCAAAATGTGTGTGGTGACTTAGCAGTACTTACACTTAAGAGGTCCAAGATAATACTTATGTCTACATCCTTGACATGTTTTACATGGGGTTAGCTCTCTATTGAGTTCTTCTGAAACTAATATCCACTGAGGAGAAAGTGAGTATGTTTATCATTTGTTTTGACAAAAATCATTGGAATATTCTCAACCCTATGGGTTAGAACAAGAAAAACTATTATGAGAGACCAGAATAATTTTCAATAGATATTTTTGTTTGCAGATAACTGGACGGTTCTAAGATACTTAAAAGTGCTCCCAAAGTTCTGAGTGTTTTGTTTTTTAAATGTACATTTTTGTTATAAAACATTACAAATACATTATATAAATTAGGAAAAATAAAGGGAAATGCCATATAATTCCACCACCAATGTCTGACATTTCACTTCTTGCCTTCCGATACTTTTCTACTTTTTTTTTATCTGCTTAGATTTAAGAATTTAACATCCACTTTACTTTCTTTGCAATGAAAAAAAGGATTTTCCAAGCTAGTACCAAGCCCCATTAGAGTAATCACCAATTCTAAATCAAGGAAAGCCCAAGGTAATGAGGTTTAACAATGTCATAGAGAAAATTTTGGGCTCCCAAAGTGTAATACTTTCATAAGAAATGCCTTGTAGGATATGCTGAATCTATAGCGTAAGTTAAAATAGTTTAAAATGTAATTAATGTTTCCTATTACATGGCTCTTTTTGCTTCTACATCTTAGTGCTATCTGTGAATTTTTTTTAAGAAACTTATTTTTTATCAGATAGCTTCGTGGATTAGCCTCTTATTTGGGGCCAAACCAAAAAATAATTCTTATGTTTTAAGTTCAATCTCTTTCTTCTGTTTGCCTAGTTTTGGGCGATATGTGAAGAAAGTGAACCTTTTAAAACTGTGTATGGGCAGGAAAATCAAAGGCTTCTGAAACTTTTGGGCACTTAAACAGAATTCAGTCGTCTGTGTATGAGATCTGCATATAACTAGTAGTGACATTTTACAAACGCAACATGGTCCAAATGTTATAAAAACTGATTGTAAGGCTGTGTTAGTAAAATATTCAACTTGGTGTGAGTGAAATAACATGTTTTTTCCCCACATAAAAATATAGTTATACTTCTTCCAATACATGAGGAACTACTACATGCAATTTCTGATTTTGAAGATGAAAATACAGATTTCTTATAAAATCGCTATTATCTTCTACCTTTCTGTCATGATTTCACATGCACATACACAAAGAAACTATATAAACTGAATTAATTTGTACTCATTGTTCCTAGACATTTACTGTCCAAATTTCACATTATTAAATTCCCAGTGTTATCAACAAATTAGCTGAAAATTTTGGTTTTTTTTTCTATTAATAACAGGACAATTCATTCTAGAACTTTCTGTCATGTTTTAGAGACATCTACCCTGATTGATTTGAAAGCTCAATCAACTGAAAACCAAAGACTAAATTAAAATACCAAGCCATGCATAAGTATGCAAATGCAAAGATGTCTTGCTAACATCTCATAATTCCTTATTCATAATCACAGGGAACCTGGCATCAAAAAGAACAGAACCCTGGGTAAAAGTTGTAATCACACTTCACAAGGAGCTGCTGAGGAAAAGACATGGGTTCCTTGTGGCAATGACGTCACAGGGGTTAGGATCTCTGGTGCCACCACTGACTACCTGTACATATGATCTTGGAGTAATCCTTCCCTTCCCTGAGCTGTGAGTCCATGAAAAAGTGCTCGTGCCACACAGACTCAAGAACGATTCAAGTAAAGGAAAAAAAAAAAAAAATCAACGAATATTAATTGCACCAAGAATTCTGAAAAATGAAAAGCCTATGGTTTTAAATATTTTCTGAGTAAGCTCTCTCTCAAGTAAAAGGTGCAGCTGGCTATTTTCTATTTTTGTGAGCAGCCCTTGAAAGGAAAGGGCTTGCCACGATTTTTCTCGGAATGGGGGATGGGGCTTGTCTTCCAATTCTAAGGTAGAAGTCTTTCCAGAAATTACTTCCACGGCTTTTAATATCTTGACCCAGGTTCTTTTTTTCCCCCTTTATTTCTCTTTTTAAAATTACTAATACTTCCTTTCCCCCATTCCCCCACCAAACTCTTGCTAGTAAAAAGCGTCTACTGAATCTCTTTTTTTATTCTCTGAAGCCTGATCTTATACTGACAACACATTTGCGCCCCTGCCCGCTGTTCCCTGCGTGCTGAGAGGCTTAAATTCCAATTCTGACCCACCTGGAATAACAAAGATTAGGAGCATGAGTGTGAGATATAAGAGAGTATATCCTTCTGTGGCTGTCCCTACCCCCACTATTACCTAGATATTTTCCTGATATTTCCATGTTATTCTACTTGACAGGCAACTCCTCCTCCCACTCCCAACCCTCCAAAAGAAAGAAACTACGTGAGGTAGTCAGTTTCTCAGAACTTGAAGAATAATTAGCAACACCCAATTTTCTGGTCTTCATTCACTGAGATTCTATGGGCAGCAGTGTTTCTCAGAATGTACTTCAGAAAATATGCGGGTAATTTCTTCACATTCGATACTATCAATCAGCTCCTATTTCAAAATGGATTCTCTTGTCCTCCAAAAAAGTCGATGCCCATTTACTTTGATCTCTTTATAGCTGCCCTTCCTCTTTAGCTAGAAAGTCTTTCCTTGACGTGAAGTATCTGCCAACTTGGAAAGCTAAGGCACCCGAAACTGGCAGGGATACATTATTGTCATCCCTATGTTTCATTTTCCCAGAACCAGGCATAGGGGGAAAAAATAAAAAATTAAAAACCTATTTTCACATGCAACTGACACTAGCTCAGTTGCTGAGATTAGCTTGTGCGGGTGGGGGAAACGTGTACCAGCTCCCTTTCATATATGTCTCCTTTTTATCCTCTTCCATCTGCAACTCAATGGATAGAAAATGTGATGGGTTGGAGAAATCTGTTCATTCTGGTAAACTGTTTGGAGGTGTCAAGGCTAAGAATAGTCATGGGCTGACATTAAATAGTAGGGACACATGCTGAGCGGGCTCACCCAAAGCTGGTGTCTCCAGCAGCACACTAAATTAGAATTTAGATGGCAGACCTTTTTTAGAATATTCTTGGGTCTGATCAAAGGCATTTCGATTTAGAGAGGGAACGCGGTCCTTGGAGGCATGAATTCCCATGGACAAGATTGGTTCAGGTGCTCTTAAAAACTGTCTTTAAGCCAGCACATAGAGGTGAAAAACTATTCCAGTAACTTCCCCTCTGTGGTGCGGAGGAGAATTTTCCCTGAACAAAGAGGCAGAACTCCTATAAGGCAAGCAGGTTAAGCAGCAAAGCCAATCTAGAAGAAATTGTAATGCTTTCTAAAATTATGGAACAGTCCTGTTCCTTGATGTTTTCCAGCTTGCAGATTTATCTCAGAGCTTAGCTGATTCACAACTTGGCAACATCCATATTCAGCCTAGGTTAAATATATGTCTAAATCTATGTCACTATAAATGTCACGATTATGGCAAAAATATCCATTTCCTTTGGGAGCTATTTCTGCTTCCAGTCATTGTTCCTTTAAATCACTTGTGCATATTTACATTTAGATGCCCCAGTGGTTAAACTGGTAGATTTGGAAAAGAACAGGCCACTCTTTAGATCAGATTTGGGAAACAATGTGTCTGTGGACATAAGCTTCCTTCTACTTGGGAGACTTTCCCGAGTTCTCTATTAAGAATGGATTTTTCACATGCCTTCAGATTTCACCAAACTACTCTTTAAAAGTCTGTTTTCCTTCACAAACTATCAAACAAGTTTGTTCAAAGAGATGTGGTAATTCACAGACTCACAGAGCAAGGAGCCTTAGGCTTGAGAGCTCATGTGGCTTTCAAGTACATAACCCTGCCTCCACGCAGGGCCTTGCCAAAAACCTATCAAGGGAACTGATGGGGCGCCTGGGTGGCTTAGTCGGTTAAGCGTCCGACTTTCCGACTTTCGCTTAGGTCATGATCTCGCGGTTCGTGGGTTCGAGCCCCGCGTCGGGCTCTGTGCTGACTGCCAGCTCGGAGCCTGGAGCCTGTTTCAGCCTGTGACTCCCTCTCTCTCTGTCCCTCCCCTGCTCACGCTGTCTCTCTCTCCTAGAAATAAATAAAACATTAAAAAAAAATTAAAAAAAAAAACCTATCAAGGGAACTGAAACTGTAACCTGTCTCCTAGAGCCGGAGGAAAGGAATTTTCAGTGATCCCAAAGTTTAGACACCCCAAGTCGCCTACCTAGATGCCTAAAGGGGATCGCCCATTTTGTTATTCAACTCTTTCTTCACATTTTGTTCACGGGAGTTGGAACGCATGTGCTAACGAGCCTGATCTGTTGTGCAATTTCACAGACATTAGGTCAAATAACACCCATTTCTTTTTCCTTTTCCTCATAGCTCTACATATGAATATTGTAGTCACTGTTTTGTGCTTGTATTGCTAAGGCAAGAATTAGAGGGGGAAATACATTCTTCTATGCAAATAAACTTCTATGGGCTTATCTATTCATTCAACAAACATTCACTGAAGGCTCCTATGAGTTGGGCTAGCTCTGGGGACTAGTGTTACAGAGGTAAACAAAACATAAATTCCCTGCCCTCTTGAAATGGAGAACCAATCTAATGGTGGGAATAGACAATCAACAAAGTACTCAGGTGAAAGAAAAGAAATGCAGATAGAGAGGATAGCCCATTTTTGGTTTTTGGTTTGTTTGCTTGTTTGTTTTAATGAGAAAGGAAAGTCCATGGTGAGCACAGATTTAGGAGACAAAATCAGGAATTTGGATTTGGACACACTGTTTGTGATGCCTGTTGGATTGCCATTCCATTTGTCAAGTAGACAGCTGGATATATGATTCCAGAGTTGAGAGGAGATATCTAGGAGTCGCCTGTTGGCTCAAATTTTACTTAGGATTAATTTCCCTGTATCTTTTATTTGATGAGGAACCTATCATTTCCATTTCAACCCCTCACCCCCCCTCTGCATTTCTTTATCTTTTGCTCAGAACAACTGCTTCATTTCATCGAGTGTTATTCTAATTTTCTAATACCACTTGACAAGTATCTCCTTGACTATATTTAATTTCAAAGTTTAATGAGAAATTTCACCTTCTGTCAGATTATATTTTTGCCAAAAGTCATTAGGTGTTGACTTTGTGCTTTCTATTTGGCTAAGCATTTTGTATGTATCATGTCATTTAATTCTCCAAAACCTTTATGAAATAGGTATTACTGCCGTCTATGTTTTGTTAGCGAACAAACTGAAAAGCAGAGACATTCATCAAGTTGTCTCAGGTGAGACAGCCAGGGTCTTAAACACAAGGTTATTAGCAGCTCTGCAGCCTCCACATGAGTAGAAATGTTACCTGACACCAGGTTATTCCATACCTGAAAGATACGTATTTCGAGGCTAGAAATATCCACTGAGAGCTCTTCGACTGTTACATTGCCTCTATAGAACAGCACTCAAGATGAGCAAGAAAGACCTTCCTTGATGTTCAGTGAAATGAGAAGACGTGAGAAGACTGGACGTTGCTAAGTGTCTTTGTAGAACTATCTTTAGTCTTCACACCAAGAATTAATGTTACCTGGAGCCTCAAATGAATCAAGTAGCCAGCCCAAATCTTAGAAAATGTGAAAGCCTGGATTTGACTTACAGCATGTCAGACTCCTGTGCCATATTCTGTCCACTGTGAGAAGCTGCTGCACCTTTTAGTCTTCTACTGGAAGAATCTAAACACTGAAGAAAGTTGAGTGTGAAGACTAAAATGTTTTCTCCCCACTACTGTCATGAATTTGTGATTATATAGCACCTGTGAGATAACTCTATCTATCTATCATCATCATCATCTATCATGTCTACCCTCCTCCACCCCTATTGTTACACAAAGCTCCTAAAATCCCTGTAATTTCCTAACTGATAAGAGCGTCTTCTTTTTCTAATATTTGGTCTTTGTCTCTGACACGGTATTTCTAAAACTTTTAAGTTTTTAAGTGATAAGAGCACTAGGAGTATCTTTTGTTCTATTGAGGCAACTATGGGCAGCTTCCTGGATAGGGACAGGTCATGAGAAAAATTAAGCCACAGTTAAAGCTTGGAATTTTCAGCCCACCCCCTATCCTTCCGAGAGAGAAAGGAGCTGGAAACGGGTTTAATAACTGACCATGCCTACGGAAGAAAGCCTCCATAGAATCCCAATAGTGCACAGGGTTCAGTGAGCTTCCACCTACCAGGAGGGTGATGTACCCCAACTCCATGGGAACGGAAGTTCCTGTACTCAGGACCCACCCAGAACCTCACCCTATGTATCTTTTCTTCTAGTTGTACATCTGTATTCTTTATCATATCTTTTAATAAAGTGGCAAACGTGTTTCCCTGAGTTCTGTGAGCCACTCAAGCAAAGTAATCAAACCATAGGAAGGGGTCATGGGAACTGCAGATTGATAGCCCATCAGTCAGAAGCACAGTTGACAACTTGGACTTGAGATTGTCCTCTGAAGGTGGATGGGGAAATGCTGTGGGACTGAGCCCTTACCCTGTGGGATCTGATGCTCTCTCCAGGTAGACAGTGTGAGAATTGAGTTACATTTTAGGACACCCAACTGGTGTCTCAGAATTGCTTGGTGTCAGAAAAAAAGCCACACATTTAATGACCAGTAGTATCAGAAGTGATATGTTCTGTGTGAGTCGTAAAAGAGACGCACAGGAGGAGAAAGGCTTGGGTTTTCCTACTCAGCATCATTTCTCTATGAATGATGGAAAATAGCTATCACTTACTGGGGAGATAAGATATATATTCAACCAAAAATAAATGTCAAATGAAGAGCAACTAAGTGACCCACTCAAAGCTGTACATAGACTTAAGGGCAGGACTTAGAATAACATGGGTGTTCTGCTTCGAATCCTGTTTTCTGTGCTGCCATATATGTGTATAATAGAGCCTATTAACTCAGGTTGTGCCGTGAGACAGAAAACCATGAAACCATATTAATCACATTCTCTCAAAGCCAACATTTGTCTTCGTACTCCTTGCCTTGATTCAGTCCTAAAGGAAGCCTGGAAAACAGGTTCATTTCTGAAAAATGGCCTCATTTGTGAAATCTGTACCTTATAACAAAATGATCTGGAGTGTGAAGTCACTGTTTCTTCTTCCCCCATCTCTTACACTTTCTACCCAAAGTAAATACACAGATTATGTAATCCTTGTAAATTATTATAATGTTTAATATTGCTATAACGCTGCACTTCCTAAAGGGAGGACAATTTCCAGGGAGGTTTATTTATAAGGAAATCATTTTGGAATTTCAGTAGCTTGGATGGGTTCCAAGAAATACCTGTCTTATGATGAATTTTTCTCTGTCATGAATAGGATCCCAAAATATAGCAAGGTTGGGTGTAATACATCCCTAGTTCAAGATGTAGAAACAGATGAATTGAGATTGAACTTTCATATGATAACTAGGACTAAAAAATTTTCTCCAAGCTGTGAGAGAGCAAAAAAGAAATTGATTGTGGGAACAAAGTCTCTTCTAGAGAAAAAAAATTAGAAAGTAGTCGATAATAATTTATAGCAATTTATAACTTTAAGCACTTTTATTAGATATTCTAATATTTGATCCTGACAGTAAGTAGGTAAAGTACCACTATGTTCAAAGTACAAATGAAGAAACTGAAGCTAAAAAAGATCAAGTGGTCCATGAAGAGGCAGAGCCCAGGCAAAGATTAGAATTTCAGATTTATTGGCAGAGGGAGCAGGAAAAGTGAAGAGAGCCTTCAGACTACAATGTAGGTCTGACACTTATGGGAAAAGAGAATGAAGGAGAGAGGATTGGGTAGAAAAACTCTAAGATTACAGCAGAGCTGCAAGAAAGCTTCAGCCAAAGACTCTGTCTTGCCCACTGTCTTGCCAGAATGGGCCTGCTTTAATAGCTCTACCATGTCCATTCTTTGGCTGACAACAGCCCACAGGAAGTATAGCCTCAAGTGAACACAGTGGAGGGTCCAGATCAGTAGGAGCTGTGGATGCTCAAGTTTCCTCTTCACAGCTGGAGATCTGATCAGCACATTTTCATGACTGCCACAATCCCCTATGATCACCCAAACAACAAGTAGAAATGATGGCCCCCAAAGTCTCCTGATATCTGAGAGTATTTTATTTGGTCTTTTAAGTATACCTGATATTTNATGTAATCACTGAATACAGAAGTTGTCAGATTCTGCCATGTTTTTTAAAAGCCAAATCTATAATAGCTATGCATACAAACACTGAGTTGTAAACTTACTAAAATGTTTCAGATGTACAAAAACTATCTTGAATACAAGTCAGGGGGGAAAAATCCTCTCCTGAAATTTCTATTTATTTTTTATTTTTAAAAATGTTTTTATTAATAAATTTTTTAATATTTATTTATTTTTGAGAGAGAGAGAGACAGACTGTGAGTGGAGGAGGGGCAGAGAGAGAGGGAGGCACAGAATCTGAAGCAGGCTCCAGGCTCTGAGCTAGCTGTGAGCACAGAGCCCAACGCGGGGCTCCAACCCATGCACGGTGAGTTTGTGACTTGAGCTGAAGTCCGGCGCTTAACCAACTGAGCCACCCAGGCACCCCCCTCCTGAAACTTTTAAAAGAAGACTTCCACAGATGAGTATTGTCACTAGTTGCCACTTACTCTGAACCCTGAACACATAAATGTTTTTAAAGATCACTAGGTGAAATCTTGATGGATACAGAACATTCTAGAACCTATTCAGGTTCATTCATATATCTAAGTAATATGCACAAATAAGTCATATAAAATAAAAAGTCCTCAAAAGAGATAACAGACATATTTATATTTATCTAGATTTATATTTATCTACCTGTCCAGGGCACTCCAAGGAAACTCTCAATTTTCCTGAAAACAAGTCTGTAGGTATCAACCATTCCTTCAAAGTGCATATATAATTAAGGCTCAGAGGCATTAACAGCTGCAGGTGTCACAGGGCATGGCAAAGTCTAGATTTGAATTAGGCTCCACTGCCTATCACAAAAAGGGGCATCAAAGCCAACAAAAACACAGATTAAAATACTATAGCTTTAACACAAAGTGTTTTGATTGCTTATTCCTTATTACCTGACTGACACACAGAGTTTTTAAAAACTAGACTATCAAGAGATACAAAAGTTTTAGAAATGATACATTACCATGATTGTCTTTACAACACAGAAGAATGGTTCTACTTATTCCCATCTATTCCCCTTCTGATAAAACAGCCTAGCAGAAACTCTTCTTGGTATTACATATCAAGAGAATACCATTGAATTGTGTGTTTTTCTGGACCATGGTTTTGGAGATTCTAGAAGAAGTTGGATAATTTTTTAGACCTAATGGAATCAAAACTTTTCTCTAGCCACAAAAATGTACAAAGTTGATCAAAAGGAGTCAAATGTAATGTTCAGTTTTTCTCCTGTGTTCCAATATCCATATCATTGAATATGCCTCTTTTTGTGTCTGAAATGCTGGCTTCAGTCTCTCTGCCATTGAAATCAGTCTCTAAGATTCATTTTAAATCTACTTTTTCCCCCCATGAATCCCCTGCACCACCCTTCTTCATCACACCTGGAAGATGGTTGTCTCTTTTTCTGCACAGTGTCCTCACTCTTTGTACAATACGTCCACTATTGCTGCCATGATACCACTGTGCCCTCTTAGTTTGCCTTCCATGCCAGCCAGTGAATTTCCTTGAGGACTAAAACTCACTTTTGCTCAGTTTTGTGCCTTTGATACCCAATACTTAACAAATGTTTGCTGAAGGAAGACGAGATTGCATGGAGAAATTAACTATAGATCTTAAGAATTCAAAAAAATTATGCCCATTTATACCTAGCCTTCTAATATCCTTTCTACAAGTATGATCATACAGCTTTTTCAGGAAAATTGATGTTAAACTTCTGTTCATCTTTATACTATTATGACTATCAAAACCAAACTGTAGAGAATAAACCATGATTACATTATATTCTCAAGATAGCATTCCAAATAATACATAGATGATAAAATAGTAGATGAACAGCTAGATGGATAAAGTATGCAAAAAGCAAAGTAAGGAAGTAAATATTTTAATATATTTCTAAGTCCCTAAAACAATCACAGTTTTGAAAAATATTGACTCATATTTCATGTGAATGGAAACACAACAGAAATGACATAGTGGGCATGGCTTTAGAATTTTCCTCTCTGCACTAACCTTGAACTTGTGTTGTCTTCACGTGCCCAAATATAGTATACTATTGAAATTTCATCTGTGAGACAAAATTGACTAACTGCATCACAAGTCTTGTAAATTGTAATATGGTGGCTTTAATTTTGTAGAGTTTGCAATAGAATAATGTATATAATCTCATTTCATTTGGCTCAGTATTATATAGTTTATGCATCAGTATCTCTTACTAGACTCTAAACCTCTTGATCTTAAGCCTTCTTTATAAAGTTCCCAAAGGGTAGCCCAATATTTTGCACATAAAGGCCCTAAAGCATGTTTGTCAAATTCAATTATAACAAAAATAAAAATTGAAAGGGAAAATAAGTATCTTGAAAACAAATGAAAAAAAATCAGTTTGTGGATTCTTTTCTGCCAAATCTAAAGCTATCATTTTGTCTTAATATAGCCATACAGTGTTTCATCATTTCTGTCCATCACCAAAAAGCATTCATTTATACAGCATTAAGCTCATCTGAGTATTATGTTATAAATCTAGAGACATGGTATAGAAAATTGCTGTGCCCTGCATTCTAATAATATCCTTGTAGAAGAGCAAAGCAACCTGTCGTCATGAAAAATCAAATCACATATCTTTCTGGGAATAAAAAGAAGGAAAATGCTTTATATTAATTCTTGAGTAAATATGACTCAGTGCAGTTATAAGTTTATGTAGCCCAAATGTGTTTGTATAGAGAACAGATTGTTATACGTTAGAAACAGATTGCTATATAGTGAAAAAGTGACAGGAGTTGGATAAGGCAAATCCTTATCCGTCACTATTTACCCATGTGACCCCCTTCAGGCCCCCTGATCTCTCAGGTTCAGTCTCCTTTTCCATGGATACCTAGACCATAGAGTTTTTATAGGGAACAAATGAGAGAATGCATATTAAATGCATGTTAACTCCAAACTGGAGTACTCAGAAACAATATTATACCATGTTTATAAATCCCACATAAATGCATAGACACGCAGTATTCAAGAGAATTAAAATATATCCACTGCATGAGCATATGTGCATTCCACAAGTAGCACCGTGTCCTAACAGATTGCTGTCACATTGCATTTGTATCTGTAAGCATTAGTGCCATTTTCGCATACCTGTTAAGCAATCTTCTGTTATTACTTTGCAACACATCATTTATGTCTCTCTCTTTACTAACATAAGACCATTATCTTGCCATTCAGCAATGACAGATGATTCATCCAAGATTCCAAATGACACCTTCTTGATATTAGGGGGGGGAAACCCAACAACTTTGCTTCTTTAGTTTTTTTTTCAAGATACATTTTGCATGTGTCTTAGATTCAGTTCCTGAGAAAAAGTCACAGAACATATTTGGTAATCCAAACCCCAGGAATCCATTATATTTTCAATGGGTAGAGGACAAAAAATGTATTTTCTTCACCAATTACTTGTAAGTTTTAACCCTATAGACAATTCTGCATCGCAAATCCAAAATGGTAGGAGTCTGATAAAGGGGAAGAGTGGAGAAAGGAGTGAAAAAATATTTAATTCAAACAAAATTCAACCCACAGCCTATTTTACCAGGCTGTCATCAGTGCAAGATTGGAATGGCCAAGAGGTGAAAAGACTTTTCCTGTAGTCATTGATATGGTGATCTTATTTTCCATCCCAAGTCAAGATTTGCTATCTTTGATTTGTAAATTTATGTATCGATATTTTATTATGAATGATGGCTAACTTATACTGAATGCTTACTATGTACTAACCATTATTATATTATCTCATTTGATCAATTAAACAACTTTGCACAGCAAGTAGATACAGATAAACAAGTCTTAGGTCATGTAGAGAATTAATGAAAAGCATGGATTTGAATCTAAGTGTACTTGAATCCAGAAACCTCCACCCTTCACAACTACTTTATTTGGCCCGGCAGGGCAAATGGAAAGACGAAGCCACAGAAAGGCATGAAATTAATTAACACTTAAGGGCATAATTACCAAATCCCTTTTATTGAAGAGTTTCTTTTAAGAGGGAAAGAAGGTGCTTGTTACTGCCCAAGAAGTACTCTTAACCTCTGTGGATACGGAGTCACCTTCCATCAGGACATCTGTGTATGTAGAAGACACAAATGACAACAATACAACCCAGTCTGATACCTGATACCAAGATGGCCTAATTTCCTGGTGGCATTAAGGAAAGACTTCCCTGAGGAAATCCAATCTGGGACAGAATTTTAAGGGAAACAGTTTCCAGAGACATGGAATAGGAAGGGGAGGTTTAAGAAGGGTGGGGGCATTGAAGGTAGAAGAACAGAGCATGCAGAGGAGTGGGAGTATGAAAAAGCAAGATGCATTTAATAAGCATGAAGGTCCCTGAAAGGAGAATGAATGGAAATGAGATGTAAAAGATACCTGGAGCACTGAGATCTTGGAATTTGGGTTTAGGCAAGATGAAACTACTGAAAGATTTTAAATAGGGCAATGAATTGAACAGTCTTGCATTTTAGATAAATACATTTAAGTCTTAGTCTAAAAGTCGATGAAATGGGATCAAAGCCACAGACAGGACAACAAGGTGGCCAAGGATGTCCAAACTGGATTAGATTTTTAAAGTGGAAAAATTCTTATGCAACTAAGAGGCCTAAAAAATGTTTTTTCTTCTTAGTTTTTTGAGTATATGAAACACAATCTTATAACCAATTGTTGCATTGGAACCCTTTGGTTGCATTTATATTTCTAACGTCAAAATGATAACAGTGATCACAGGTACAACCCATATTCATACTGTTCTCTTATCAGTTAAGATAAAATTCTCTTTTGCCATTATAACTGCCATTAAAAAGACATTTTTCATAGACTAAGGCTTTAGTTTCTTAAGTTATGTAATAAAATACAACTTAGATTTGCTATCCCAAGAATGATGCAACAGAGAGAAACTACTATTTTAGTGGTTAAGGGAAAATAATAAAGACAGATTTTTAAGTGATGAATTTCCAAAGAGAAAAATGATGAGAAATTTTTATTACCGTGGAGCTCAGAGTAGTACAAGTATAATAAACTCAGAAAAAGCAGTGCTACAGCATCAAAAGCACAATCCCTATCATCATATGTTCCAATTTGAAGGTTATGGGTAAATAAGCAATAAACAAACTTTGATTACATTTTGCTGATGATGAAATCTATGAAGTGCTATTACATTTTGCCGATGATGAAATCTATGAAGTGCTATTAAGTTCATAGACCTATCAAAATAATTATTTAGCTGTTAAAATATCATTGTTAAAAAAGGAAAGGGCCAAATACGGTCATGATGATTGTCATTAGACATATATGCTAGTTTATTAATTTAGAGTCAAAAGAATTAAGCCAATGGTAAATACAACAGAGAATTCAATAATACATTTCTAATAGCAAATCTAACTTTGGCGAGAAAAAAAAGGTCAGTGATAAATAAATCTTATCTTGAGTGCTATCATTTTTGCTGTTTTGCTTGTATTTACTTTTTAAATTTGTTTAGATTTGAGGTTTAATGATAAAGTATAAGCCCAAGGAATTTATGCCTATTGTTATAGAGCATGATAAAAATAATTTAAAATCAGTACTTGGCATTTGTTGGATTTTTCCCAAAAAGGGACACACATACTACTGAAGTTTTTTTTTTAATCTTTATTTATTTGTTTTTTTTGAGAGAAAGAGAGAAAGACAGAGAGAGACAGAATCCCAAGTAGGCTCCAGGCTGTGAACTGTCAGCAGAGAGCCAGATGCAGGGCTTGAACTCACAAACCACGAGTTCATGACCTGAGTCAAAGTCAAAAGTTTAGCTGACCGAGCCACCCAGGATCCCCTATATTAATGAAGTTTAAGAAACACTGGCCTGCATGAGAAATGATGAGGGTTTAAACTAAGACATTCAAGGAAGCATTGGAAATGCTCCTATATCAAATGCTTGGGAAATTAAGTGGATAGATTCATACATTTATTTTCAGGGAAAATATCTCTCATTGGCTACCCGTAGTATGTAAGCTACTGTCTTCAGTATAAAGAATGTGGAGATAAAAGCCATAGGTCCTGCCCTGAGGGAACATGGACGTTCCATACTTTAAGTGATCACAGTGTGAAGCTTAACCAATATGGCTCCAGGATTTTATCCCTAGGTTGCTTAAGAAATCCCGGGTGATTAGAGGCTCGAGAGAATATTTTCCTCATTTCTCTCTAAATCGGTGAAAAAATCTTACCTGCCAGTCACCATTTCTTTTAGAGGATTAAAAATACAAGAGGTGATAGCCTAAAACAGCCTTCAGGCAAGCTGAAATATTTACGAAGCCCTAACACTTCCTCCAATCTTGAATATCCCTAGGAGGTAGACAGGTAGCCAAGTACAGAAAACCACAGTTCTTCCTTATTCACCAAGCAAAACAGATGACTGTGCTCAGAGAAATGGATATTTGCCTCAAAAACTGATTTTGAAGTTCATGCTAATATTTAAGTCATGTTTATGTTAAATAATGTTGACCAATATATTTGGTGGAGCATTTGGATAGGAATTTGCTTCCCTTTCTATTTTACTAAATGTGTGCTCTGATATGCATTTTGAATAATAACAAGGGAAGAAAGAAGGAAAAGGAATGGAGAGGAAGGTAGAAAATGGATTGAGGGGGAGGAAGCAGGAGAGAGAGGGGAACGATGAAGCCTCAGGAAGAAGTTCTTAAATCAAGAGAGACAGGTCTTAAAACTGTAGTAATATGAAATCTCAGCTCCATCTTTGGATTGGCAGGGGAAAGATGAGTGAGTGATTGCCTTCAAGCTACTACTTGAGACATTTTCTTGAAGCCCACAGTCAATTTTATCCCAGTTCTGCTACTACTTCTTTCACTTAATGTCTCTGTTTTCCATTTCCTGATGAGAAAAATGGACATGAAAAGGACTGTAACCCAGAGGAAGCCTGAGTGCATTAGAAGAGTAATGCATACAGAGCACCTAGAACGCCGCTGGGCACACATGTGGTGAGTGCTAAGTCTGTGTGTATTATCATCATTGTATTATGTACTGAGTGTCCATTGTGAACAGAAAACCATCATGGTGGCCGAACAGAGCCACTAGAAAATTGGCAGTCAACGCTTCTGCCCTCCAGGGACAAGACACACTCCTTTGGAACCAACAGTGTGATGAATGTTCTATAAGGAACTCTAGTTGAACTAATTACCACCTACATCCATCTGTGCCATTTGGTTCCTAGCCAAAACTGTATGTTATCATGTAGACATAGACATATTCTTTCATAGGTTTGGTTTAAAGTGGTTGTTCCCAGAGGCTTATCTGGAAAATAACTGCACCAGGACCTCTTAGGGAAGTTGTGAAAAGTATAAACTTCTAGGTCCTACACCCAATAAATAAAGAGCTTGAATCCTCAAAGGTTGCATAAAAACGCCATCCGTGTGTGTATTACTCATCCTCAGACATAGAGAATAGAGTGTGATGGAGAGCATTCCAATTTACATGCCGAAGAATATCCAAAACCGGCATTAACGCTATTTACTTGGAAAGGAAATGACACCATATCATTGTATGATTCACAGGGCACCAGCTGCCCCAGACATTCAAGAGGCAGCAGCTTTTAGTGGAAGCTCTGCAGCCAGACAGACTGGGTTGAAATCTGGCTCCTCCTCTTAAGAGCTAGGTGAATTTAGGCAGGTTACTTACCCACTCTGTGCCTCAAACTGTCATATATTAAAGAGGTATTAAAACCACAGGTCTTATTCATTGGTTGTTATGAAAATCATGGGGATGCCTGAGAGGTTCATTGTGTTAAGGACCTGACCTCAGCTCAGGTCATGGTCTCACAGGTCTTGAGTTCAAGCCCCGCACTGGGCTCTATGCTGATAGCTCAGAGTCTGGAGCCTGCTTCAGATTCTGTCTCCTCTTTGTCCATCCCCTGCTTGCACCCTGTCTCTCTCTCAAAAATAAATAAACATAAAAAAAGAAAGAAAACTATGTACCATAAGTGCAAAATACTTGAAACACTACCTAGCACACAGTATATACTCACTAAATGTCAGCTATCATTATTAGCATCAGGAAATGCCGTTAATGTAAGTCCACAACCTAGAATTGGTGAATGCTTGAGCATTAAGGGATTTCCCCTCTTCTATTTATATTCTCAGTAATCCGTTGAATTAGGAGCCTTTCTTTTGCAGCTGTCCCTGAAAGTAAGCTTTCCAAAAAAAAAAAAAAAAAAAAGAGTTAAGATGAAAAATAACATTTCAGTAGCTCAGGAATTAATCTTTCCAATGCTATGAATATCTTTTTAATTTGGCAGGTTTTAATGCAACACAAGGAGAGAGAATTGCTTAGCAAATTCTGAACATTTATTACAGGCAATTTTAAAAAGTCAAAGAAAAAAAAAGAAAAGAAAAGAAAAAAACCAGAGAGAGAAATACATCTATAGGGGCAAAGGCAGAGGCAAAATTCCATCAGGAAATGGAAAGAAATTAATCAATAAAACACCTTTTCACGTGAATTCCATTTTTCCATGTAGATTTTTATTAAAAACAAAAAAGGAAAGCAAATAATCTGTTTGCTAAAAGTATATACAAATCCTACTCATCCCTGCTTTATAGATCCCCAAAATTCACACATACACTGTTAATACAATAAATTAGTAAGTTAGTCTTTGCCTAAGTTAACTAATGTGAGTCAGAGGCTAGGGTTACTTTTGTGAGATTATACTCTGTGTGAAATGTGCCTTCACAAACACCCTCCACACTACAGGCCCATAAATTATTAATATCTGTATGGTTGTTAAGGGCAATGTATGGAAATGTATCCAGATTCCAAAAGCCCAAATAAAAGTAAATGGTTAAAAATGAAAGGGAGAGAAGGAAGGAGACAATTATATTGGTTTGGTGAGAGCTGGAGCATTTCTACTACTCCATCAGCATTGATTTTAAAGATCTAAATGACATACAGACTGATGAATAATTCAGATTTCATTTATTAGTCCACTGACCCTACACATGGCTTCATAAAAATGAAAATAATGTTATTCTCCTGCTTCATCCTCCATAGAATGGAATATGCCTATGTAGCCGGGTAGAATTTTTTTGATGTAGTTTGCTCTGGCACATTGTATACACATATATTTGCATGTCATACATTTGGAAGAAATGTTGAGATGAGCAATTTCAATAACACGTATAAAGGAGACCATTTTGCCCCCTACTGGTAGATGACAGGTCTGTGAAAAAACAATGATGATTATCATGTAACAACTGGTTACCTGGCAACTAAAAACTAGACAATGGAGTAATATAATTCTATGTCCTCAGTCTAGGACTGACACAAAGGGAATTGCCACCAATGCATCTGCAGGACTACATCCTAGAAGATCCTGAATTTTCTCCCATGGCCTCCCATCTCTGTTTGATGAATTTAAAAACCATCACACTAAAGTCTTTGCTGCAGAGACAAAGCGGAATAATACATTTGCAAGAATGAATGTTATAGTTTAATTTTTCTGGTCTTTTGATGCAAAATTTCAAGCAAATTTGATTGGGGACTTTAAAGAGCTGGACTTCTAAGAACTGAAGCTCGCAACTTAGTTTTGGAGCTTTAATGTCACTCTGGATAAGTTATAGGAAACGTGAATTTATATGAAACCTTGCAGCATTCCTATATATTGTTGCCTTAAATTATGACTGTAACTTAATATTGTCACAAATTCATTGTAAACCTGTGTCGACCTACACTGGATGACATGCCTGGGAATTTTGTAATGATAACTGGAGAAACCGTGAATTTTCACTCCTATGTATAGTGGGGCCTTGATAGGAGTTAATCAATATGCTGTTGTAACCCCTTTCTAAAATTTCTAGAGGCAAAATTCACACCAAAACCAGCAGTTCAAGGAGGATGCTCACGGGAGCAGCTGTTATTAGGGAAGACAACATATGCAAAAGGAAGCAGGACTTAACACAGGTTTAATATCTCAGACAAATGGGTTAAAGAAACAAGTGCTAAGAAAGTAGGGGAATAGCTCTAGAGAGACTACTTATTGCCACCGTTCCTCAAGGTTTCATGCGGAGTCACCGTGCTGAAGTACTACTGACCATTGGGTTGGTGAGAGATAGCCGTTGGCCCAAACTTCTCAGTTTCTGGAACTGAATGTACTCAAAGATCAAAGCACCAATAATTTGTTCTCTTTCATTCCCTCTCTGCCTGTGCTTATCAGAAAGTGACACTGGATAAATGTATCTTGTCTGAAGAATCAAAACTTCCCTCAGGTAGGCTGTTTCTACAGGTAGAGTCAGAGTGGAAGAACAGAGGGGATTGGTAGTATCATCTCTTCCTTTACATCTAACCAAAAGTGAGAGCAAAACAAAAAAAAAAATGAGAATTCAGTACGAGAAATGGCAAAAGGAGTTGCTCAGACAGAAGAAAAATGACCCTTGGCGGGAAACATGGAAATTCAGGAAGAAATAACAAGCAATGGAAATGGTAACCACATGGCATAAATCAAAATATATCGACTCAAAAAAAAGCATCACAGTATCTTTAATATGCGTAATCGAAATACATGGCAACACAAATTGTGAGCAGCAGGTGGTAAATGAAGTTAAAGTGTGTCAAGATCCTAACACTGTCAAGCAAGTGGTCAAAGTAATCATTTCCATAAGATTCTAGTAAGCTAAAATGTATTTTATAATCCTCAGGTTAACTAGTGAAATATCAGGAAAAAAAGTAAAACCAAAGAATCTCTTTGACAAATTAGTCAAGGAGAAAACCAGATTGATAAAAATATTTAAATACTAAAAATTGAAAGACAAAAAGAAAACATAAAATAGGTAGACTAGTTGGAGATAAATGGTAGGAACAGTAAACACATATTAGGGAATTAAATACTCAAGTAAAAGTATATTATTAGGCTAGATGAAAAAGTAAAACCTTCTTACATGCTGCTTATAAGAAACCACCTTAAATATACAAATACCAAAAAGTTGAAACTAAAAGGATACATTAGCAACAAAGCTATAGTAATATCAAACAAACAGATTTGAGGCAATAAATGAGATAAAGGAAGATATTTCTCAATGATAAAGAGGAATGGTAAACCAAGAAGATATCATTTTCAATAGCATCAAATAAATCAAATACCTTGTAACAGATCTGACAAAAGATTCAGAAGACCTCTTCAGTGAAAAACTCTAAAGTAATATTGCGAGGAATACAAGAATATTATAAATAAATAGAAGAACATATGCTACCCATGGATTAGAAGCTCATTATAGAGATATCAATTCTCCTCAAATTGATTTGCAGTTCTGATGCAATATCAATCAGAATTCCTGAGAGATTTATTTTCCTGTGGATATTGATAAATTGTTTCTAAAACTTACACTGAAAATGAAAGGTCAAGAATAGGCAACATGATGTTGAAAAAGAACAAAGCTGTAAGATTTATCCAAATATCAAGGCTTATTATGAAGTAATAGTAATTTATATACCATGCTATTGCTGAATGGAGATAAAAAATAGGCCAATGAAATAGAGACAGAGATGAGAAACAGACATGCATGATACAGAAGAGGAAGTATACAAACAGACGCACCTATATTTGGCACATCGGTGATATCACAGTGCAGTAAGAAAAGATCTTTTTAATAAGTGGTTCTGAATCAGTTGGTTACCCATATATCAAAACTAAATCTATCTTCATACTATACACACACACCAAGGTGTGTGTATATGTGGAGATCTAACTGTGACAGGTAAAATCATAAACATTTTAGAAAAATAAAATATTTTCAAAAACTTGCATAGGCTAAAATTACTTAATAAGGATACAGACAATAACTATAAAAGGAAAAAACTAATAAATTTAAGTTTAAATATACTTAGTAAATAAAAACTTGAAGTTGTATATTAAGACACCATCAAGAGGATCAAAAATCATGCCATAAAGTAGCAGAGAACATTTGCAAGACATATACTGACAAAAAAATAATATAAAAAATACACAGTGGCGAAGATTTGCAAAAGACTTCACAAAAAAGTATCTCTAAATGGTAATAAGTATATGGAATCATTGCTAAATATGATTATTTGCAAGGGAAAATTAAAGTAAAACCACAAAACACAGAAACACTCATTTGCAATTGATTTTCAACAATGGTGCTGAGACAATTCACAGGGAAAAGAATGGTGTTTTCAATAAATAGTGCTGAAACAACTGGATATTCACATGCAAAAGAATAAATTTGGAACACTACCACACACTATATACAAAAAAATGAATAGCTCAAAATTAATCAAAGAACTGAAGGGAAGAGGTAAAACCATAAGATTCTTTAACAAAAACACAGGTGTCAATCTTCATAACTTTGTATTAGGAAATGGTTTCTTCAATATGACACCTTATAGCCATAAGCAACCAAACTAAAATTTGATAAATTATACTTCATCAAAATTAAAACTATACACCAAAAGATATCATCCAGAAAGTTGAAAGACAACTCAAAAAATGGAAGAAAATCATGTATCAATGCAAATCATATATCCAGTAAAAGTCTAGTATGCAAGATATAAAGAACTATTATGGGGCACTTGGGTGACTCAGTTGGTTGAAGTGTTGGACTTCAGCTCAGGTCATGATCTCACAGTTTGTGAGTTTGAGCCCTGCATCGGACTCTGTGCTGATGGCTCAGAGACTGGAGCCTGCTTTGGATTATGTGTCTACCTCTCTCTCTCTGCCTCTCCCCTGCTTGCTCTCTCTCTCTTTCAAAAATAAATAAACATTTAAAAATTTTTTAAAAAAGAACTATTACAATTCAACAATGAAAAGACAACTCAATTAATAAACAGGCAAGGATTTATGTAGATATTTCTCCAAAGAAGATATACAAATGGGAAATAAGCACATGAGAAGATATGCATTATTAGGATTAGCCATTAGGAAAATACAAATCAAAACCACAATATAATACCGGTTTATACCAACTAGGATGGCTATAATCAAAAAAGGAAAACAAAAGGTATTGATGAGGATTTGAGAAATTGGAACCCTCATACATTGTTGAGGAAAACATAAAATAGTTTGGTAGGATCTCAAGAAGTTCAACATAACATTACCATATGACCCAGCAATTTCACTCCTGGGTATGTATTCAAGTGAATCATAAATATATGTCCACACAGAAACTTGTATATAAATGTTTATTCATCATAACCCCAAATGGAAGTGAACCAAATTTCCATCAAGTGATGAATGGATTAACCAGTGTCGTATATCCACATTGAAATATGAGCCAACCATGAATAAGAATAAAGTACAGATTCATGCTACAACATGGAATAACCTTGAACACATGCCAGGTGAAAGAAGCCAGACAGAAAAGGCCAAAAATTGTAAGATCCCATTTACAAAAATGTCTAGAATAGGCAAGGCCATAAAGACGGAAAGAAGATTCATGTGTTCAGGACCTGGGGGAGAGGGAAATGGTGTATAACTACCAAAAGGCATGGAGTTTCTTTTTGGGATGATGAAAATATTCTGGAATTAGATAATGATGATTGTTACATGACATTATGAATATGCTAAAAAGCACTGAATCATACATTTTTAAAGAATAAATATTATAGTATTTGAATAATATTTCAATTCTAAAATATAAAATAAAACAACAATCAATGCCACAACGCATCCATCAGAATGAAAATGAAAAGGACTGACTGCCTAATGTTGCTCAATGGGGTACCTGGGCGATTCAGCTGGTTGAGGGTCGGACTCTTGATTTCGGTTCAGGTCATGATCTCATGGTTCCTGAGATCAAGCCCCACATCAGGCTCTGTGGTGACAGTGCAGAGCTTGCTTGAGATTCTCTCTCTCACTCTCTTTCAGCCCCTCCCTCACTCTCTCAGGCTCTCTCAAAATAAATAAATAAAAACATTTTGAAAAATGTATCCAAACTGAACCTCTCACACACTTCTGGTGGAATTGTAAATTGCACCAATCCCACTGAAAACTCTTGCTGTTTCAACTAAAACTGAATATATTCATACCTTAGGATCCTGCAGTTTTCTCAGCATTCATGTTATAGAAATATTTAAGTATGGTATCACTTAGGTGGCTCAGTAGGTTGAGTGTCTGACTCTTGCTTTTTGGCTTGGGTTGTGATCTCAGGGTCCTGGGATTGAGCCCCACCTCAGGCTCCACTCTGAGCATTGAGCCTGCTTAAGATTCTCTCTCTCTCTCTCTCTCTCTCTTTTTCTCTTTCTTGCTCTTTCTCTCTCTTTCTCTCCCTCTCCATGCCATTGCCCCCTGCTCACTCTCTCTTTAAAAATAAAAAAATACTAAAAAAGAAACATATACATATGTTCACACAATTCACATAATGTATATTATTGCAAAGATGTTCATATCAGCACTATTCATACCCTCTAACTGGATACCCTCAAATGTCCATCAACAGAACAGATTACAAATATTGTCCCAATGTTTGTGTGTTGAAGCACTATATACAGCAATGAGGATGAACAAATTATTGCTACATGTGACAATACAGATGAATCTCACAAGCATAATACTGAGCAAAATACTGTATGCACAAAAGAATACCGACTATATGATTCCATTAATATAAACTTGAGAAACAGGTCAAACCTAATCTGCTGTATTAGAAGTCAGGGGGTGTATGATCATGAGGGACGCGTAGCGTGAGAGACCTTCTGAAATTCCGGCAATGTTTTCTTTTGATCTTGGTGCTGGTGACAAGGGTGGGTTAACTTTATGAAAATCACTGAGTCATATATTTATGTGTAGGGCACTTATACCTCAATTTACCAAGTTTACGTTGAAAATGATGAATAGAGTCGAGAGAAAATCATGGGGGCGCCTGGGTGGCTCAGAAGGTTAAGCGCCGACTTTGGCTCAAGCCATAATCTTGCAGTTGTGAGTTTCAGCCCCATGTCGGGCTCTGTCTGACAGCTCAGAGCATGGAGTCTGGAGCCTGCTTGAGATTCTGTCTCCATCTCTCTGCCCTTCCCCGGCTTGTGCTCTGACTCTCTCTCCTTCAAATTAAATGAACATTTAAAAAAAAAAGAGAGAGAGAGGGGAGGCTGGGTGGCTCAGTCGGTTAAGCGTCCAACTTTGGCTCAGGTCATGATCTCACGGTTCATGGTTCAAGCTGCTTCAGGCTCTGTGCTGACAGCTCAGAGCCTGGAGCCTGCCTCAGAATCTGTATCTCCCTCTCTCTCTCTGACCCTCCCCTGCTTGCACTCTCTCCCTCTCAAAAATAAATAAACATTTTAAAAAATTAAAAAGGAGAGAAAATCATGTATATGAATATATATATTAAAACTAACATTTCATATCATTTGACGGTATTTTTGGAGTAGACATATAACAGTAAGACTTTATATGGAAATCCACTAATGACTTCCCTCCAAATTGGAGGAGACCAATCTAATAATGTACTCTTGCAATAATTGTTAATTTTATTATTTATTAATGTTTATTTATTATTGAGAAAGAGACAGAGCACAAGCAGGGGAGGGGCAGAGAGAGAGAGGGAGACACCAAAGCAGACTCCAGTCTCCAAGCTGTCAGCACAGAACCTGACATGGGGCTCAAACCCACGAACCATGAGATTCTGACTTGAGCCGAAGAGCAATTCCTAACTGACTGAGGCACCCAGGTACCCTGATAATTAATTTCAAATGTTTATAAAATATTGGCAATAATTTTCCATTTCCCATTTGATTCTTTCATTGCCATGATCATGATATCCCACAGCACTGGCCTTTTCCTGCTACAAACTTAGTAGCGTAGTCTCCAAAAAGGAAATGAGAACAAAGAGACTTGATTATTATTATTTTTTAAGTAATCTGTACACCCAATATGGGGCTCACACTCATGAGCCGAGATTAAGAGTTGCATGCTCTACCAACTGAGCCAGCCAGGTGCCCCAAAACTTGATCTTTCCTAATAATAAATAGGTGCTGGCCCCTAGGGATTATCAGTCGTTTCCGGTTTTCTCATTATAGTTTAGAATATTGAGGAGTACTGAGATCAAGGTTATTTGCCCATAGTTTTAAGAACCTATATTATCCAATTTGAAAAATGATAAAATAATTTATTTATCTCCCATTTTGGGGGTGTTTCCATGTTTTCTCAAATAGTAATAATCAGTATGACTCCACGGCAGCGTCTATATATGTAAAGGAATTCAAAATTTCGTTTAATCCCAGTCTTCACAGTCCACTACTATTCCTGATCATTCATGCCTAAAGTAAAATAAATAATTCTGATATTTGTAATATTACAAGCTGTGCATCCCCTTATTGGGAAAAAAAAATTTTTTATTAGCTATTAAATTTTTTATGCTTGTAAGACTCCACAACATTTTTCAAGGCCGAATTCAATTCCAATTCCCTGCCTTCACATTAAAGCCAACATAAACTACTCCATATGAATAGTTATTTAATATTTTATTAGAGCTTTTAATTTTACTATCCCCTCAGTAACTTATTCCCTTGCTTACAAACCTTATGGTCAAGAAATTCTTCCCAAGAGCTAATATGAATTTTCCATTCTGTGCTTCCTACCATTTTAAGACACTTGTTAAATCTCCCTACCTACCACTGATTCTTCTCTAACAACACAATTCCTTTTTTGTTCTGCTTCCATTTCTAATGCCAACTCTCGCAGCACATTGGTTAGCAAAAGCTGCCCTAAGTGAGCATAATACATATGCTCAGGTCATCAGCGCAGGATCAGAAAGCTTTCATATTATGAGTGTAATATAAACTAAATTACTGAACTTCTGTCACCCTCAGCTTCCTAATCTAGTAACAGTATCTAATCCATAAGATTATTGCTAAGATTATATGATACAGAATATAAGGTAAACCCATGCTTGCTTACATTAAAAGCTCAATTGTGGAAAGACTGTCGTAGTTTAAGATATTTAAAATTTTTTTTAATGTTTATTTATTTTTGAGAGAGAGAGGGAGAGAGAGAGACAGAGACAGAGCACCAGTGGGGGAGGGGCAGAGAGAGAGGGAAACATAGAATCTGAAGCAGGCTCCAGGCTCTGAGCTGTCAGCATAGAGCCCAATGTGGGGCATGAACCCACAGACTGTGAGATCATGACCTGAGCCAAAGTCAGACGGAGGTTGGATGTGCGTCCCACCGAGACACCCAGGAGCCCCAGTTGTTAAGCTACTTTTATTTGCAGGTCCAAGAAATGGCTAGATTTACTCAAAAAGGGGAGGGCAGGGCAGAGTATTTGAATGACACTTGGAAGAAGAATTCAAGAATCAGTGGTCTGGATACACACCAATTAGGATCACTCAGGGGTCACAGATGCACTATCTAGCACCATCAGCATTAATAGCACAAAACACTAAACGTGCTCTCTCTTTCCATTCCAAGTTCCAAGTTTGAGAAGAGAACTTCATTGCTCCCACATGGTTCCACTGACAGACAGTCAAATAACATGTAATTTTAGCCTTCCAGAAGCATAAAACTTAGATTAAAACAATACTTAAATTTTTTCTTCAAAATGTCACTATTGCATCTCACTTGATTCCCTAATAAGAACACCAATTAGGTAAAGAGGATAAAAGTTTAAAGGCCTAGATCAGACAAGAGATTCGCTCAAGGCCAAATGGAAGTCTGTGGTGTGGTCAAGTCAGAACAAAAGCCCTGTCTCCTGATTTCGCGGTATGCAGGCTTTGCTTGAGCTGCAGGAGACATCTATTCCAGGGTTTGGGGTCCTTGCCATACGTTAGCCCTTTTATCTGCACTTGAGTATCAGAACATCAGGAAGCACAGGTAGGCAGAAAAACAAAGATAATCACCGTGTTCAGAGCCGATACAATGTGTTGCTTGTGTAAGAAAACAAAACCAAAACCAAAAACAACTTAAGACTGTATAAGCAAAGAAGACAAACAGCATACCGAGGAAACGAATCTCAACAAGGCACAAGCCAGGAAAAATTTACCTCAGTTGCAAGAAAAGGAAAAAAGAAAAGACTGTGTTTATGGAGGGTGAAAAAAACCGGTCACACCACTGGTGTAGCTTACCTGGCCAAGGCAGCACAGGCCAGTCACCTGTACTCTGATGCCTATACTTACCACCCATTACATCCAGTCTCAACAGAACAGCTTGGGTCCAGCTAAAGAAGCCAATAGACTCAGAGTGTGTTCTAGTTCAAAAGATACAAAATGGGACAATGAAGAAAAAAAATACTAGGTTGTTTTCCTCAAAATATTTATGGAAACCATGGTGTAAACCTCCTGAAGATAAAAACAAAAGAGGATTGTTATGAGGTGAAAGGAATCAGGATGAGGAAAAGGAAAATGACTATCTCGAAGGGAAAGGCCTTTCACTGAATCTGTACTGCGCATGTGCACTTATTTTATTCAGAAGAGAGTTGCTGCAGAACCCAGCAGGGGTAAACTATTATTTATCTCTGGTTATTAGCCAAGCCTAAATTGTGTAGCAAAAATAACAAAGGATTTTCTTTACATCTAATTAGACATAAAGGCTAGAACAATGTTCTTGTGAAAGGATGCTTTTAAGATGCTTTTTTGGAATTGAAAGAGTAACAACATTTGTTTTGTGTGGTAAACAGAAGCCTTTTGGCAGTGCAGTTGCTTTCATTTTGAAACTGCCAAGAATTATTTGCTTATCTATGGAATTTCAACGACTTTCCCTGCTTGTGAGTCATATGGATGCTAATCTAGAATAAACAGGGCTGTTTAGGAGAATACTGGGGTTTACCATGGCCATGGGGCAACTCCNGGGGGTGGGGTGGGGGGGGGGCGGGGAATGGAAGAAGAAAAGAAGACAGAGAAGAGGGGCGCCTGGGTGGCTCAGTTGCTTAAGCATCAGACTTCAGCTCAGGTCATGATCTCAGCTCAGGTCAAGATCTCACGGTTCATGAGTTTGAGCCCTGCATCGGGCTCTGTGCTGACAGCTCAGAGACTGGAGCCTGCTTCAAAATCTGTGTGTGTGTGTGTGTGTGTGTGTGTGTGTGTGTCTTTCCCCCTCCCCTACTCGCTCTCTCTTAAAAATAAATATTTAAAATTTTTTTAAAAAAAGAAGACAGAAGAGAATGTAAATGGAGAGAGAGAAGAAATGCAACAAGGAAGGGAAGGACATGAGAGAAAAGGAAGAACGGTGTGAGAGAGGATGACACAATTCCTGAAGGTAACATCATCGAGGCAGATGCGAAAAGTGTCAAAAAATAAATAAATAAATGAATACAAAGAAAGAAGGAAAAGGGAGAAATGGATGAGACATCTGCTGGGTAGGCAGAGCGAGAACATAAAAAGTGAAGGGAATAACAGGGAAAAATAGGAAAAGACCTGGAAAGACTTTGGGAAGCAAGAATAGGCTAATATAATTCAGAAGGGACTGTAGAGTTGTCTAAATGATAATGGTATTTGACAGTTTGATATGTATTTATAGCTGTTTCCAGCTCTCTCTGAATTCTATATAGGATTATCCAGATTTTCTGGGGTTCATCACCACAGGCATGTAGGATTAACAACCCAATTAAGTAAAGTATTATTCTCCCATCCCATCCTTAGGCTTGTATAATACTCTTCTGAGGTTTCCTGAGAATGGTACACAAAATGCCATAACCAGGGAAAAGGTGTGTGAGTGTGTGTGTGTGTCTGTACATCTGTCTATCAATACCTAAGCTTTTTAAGTCTAGATTGGAAATCCCCAAAAGGACTAACTTCAGAGAAAGTTATTAAATTAGCAACTATTATTCAGCACCTCCTATGCATCAGACACTGGGAATTCATTGGAAAAAAAAAAAAAGCACACAGTCTCTGCCACACAGAGTTGAGAGACCAGAGTGTGTGGAGTATATGGCAAATGGTGTGACTAAGGAAGTAGTAGAGAGCGGAAGCTCTCATCTAACCAGAGAGCCAGCTCAGCCCAAGAAGAAAGTAACCTCTGTGCTGAACACTTTAAGATGATTACCAGGTAAAGGCTGAAAGAAATGGAGGGGTGTTGCAAGGAAACAGGAAGAGAATGTTGGAAGCAGAAGGAATAACAGAAAAGAATAGCCCTTTTGCTTTGCAATAAACCTTTCTTTATGCCTCTGAGCACAATAGAGGGTAACAGTGTTCAAAGAGGATGTTGTAGAGAAAAGCAGAGCCATGTCACAAAGGGACTTAGACATCTGCTATGGATTTCAAGTTTTATAATCTGGGCAATAAAATGCTACTGAGATGTTGTCTGGGTGGGAATTAACCCTACAAAAATTTTGTTTTATAAATACCACTCTTCGTAAAGTGAAAGAAAAGTGGAAAAGACAGGTGTCAAGAAGTTCAGTTAAGAAGCTCTTATAATAACCCATACAAGCAAAGACAGAGGGCTGGATCAAGTTAGTAGCAGAGACCAGAGAGAGAGATCTGGATTCTTGAGATAATAACTTACAGAATCAATGGGATTAGGTAATTGACTAAATTTGGAGAGATCCCGGTGATACCTGGAGTCAGTCTGTACAGCTGGGTAGACCATGTTAATTTTGACTAATCTGAGAGTAAGGGATCAGAAAGAGTTGCTACTCCGGAAGTTATAGGAATGCAAAATTCCTTGACATCAAGGCCCATGAATCCTTAGCAACAGTTTGCTGACTTAACTGAATGGATCTTTTCTCCTCCTCACTCACTATGGGTGGCAAATCTTACACTCAAAAAGGAGTCAGTCTCCCAGTTTCAGGGAATCTAGTACTCAAGATGCTAAATGCAGAGCAAAAATAAATCCATAACAGAAATAGTACCGAGGCCTGAAAGCTTCATTTAAGAAGGCAAACACAGATTTACATACTTTATAGGTATTGATTTTTCCCAGGGAGATGAACAGTTATAAATAATGGTATCCTTGTTAATGCTTTAAAAGAAGCCCAATTTAGACTTCAGACTTTGGCATGAGTGTTAACTTCTAACTTACTACATCCTTGGATGTATACATGCTTATTTAATGATCATTTTAGTATGCTTTGTAAAAGACAAATAAGGTAGCAAAATAGTTTCAGTTCACCCTCGGAATCAGAGCTTTCTGGGGTTTTAAGATCAAAACAGAGAAAACAAACAGCAGGATCTAATAAAACTTAATTCTTAATTTACTGCATTTCAGTACCTCTGTTGACCACACATGTGCACTGACACATATAACTGGCAGTAGAGAAATGGTCACCAGCTAGTATGTGCTCAATTACCCAATTATCACCTGAATGAGCTCGTCCCCTCTTCTACAGTGTTTCCAATGCAACACAGAGAAACTCATTTCTCACTCAACTTGGTTGTTAGCCTTTTTAATAATTCAGAATGGAAACAGCCTTGCTGGTAAGGAATATAATGTTTCAGGGGATAGGAATATCAATATGTAAAGTATGGACTTCCAAATCTGTCAGAAAAGGACAAAATCTGAGGAGCTCACACGGAACATGTGGCTTTGAGTGAAAAGCTGAACAAACAGCAGAACAAATATAATTGTACTTACGGTTAAACTACCTGTTAATTTCCATACCGGAAGTAATTGTTTTCCTAATACTAAAATTCCATTCTCTGTTGTTCAAAACTCCTGGAATAGACATTCTATTTCCTAAATTACTAGGTATTGGAGAAAACATTCAAAACACAAGAACCTACAAAGGATTTATCCCTTTTTTTCATCACAATACATTATTTAACCCTTACAGACCTTTCCCTCCTCCATCTTTAAATGGGGATGATACTTACTCTCTTTTGGGACTACTGTAAACCTTAAATGATTTAGTGAATGTAAACAATTAACAAACATGATACTGACCCACGTGAGGTGTGCGACAAAGGCTAACATAACTAATATATATATATATTTTTTAACATCAGGCTGAACTCTATGAGGAACAAGCTAGAAATACTTTTTCTTCCAACAAGTTCCCTCCAACATGCTGTGCTGGGTCTCTGCTGACCCTAGACAACACTGTCAGTGATTCCTTCTGCTTTCTGGCCACTTCGTTTATGAGAAAAATGTCACATTTTGGTATCTGAGGGTTCGTGTTCAGATATTATACAGCCTGGGAGAAACCAAAACTGCAATTTCATACCCAATTCAGTCTATCCTCATATCGATTTATAGATGACCCAAGCTTAGAAACCTCCATGGGGAAGATAGGCTTTGACTCTTTGGTGTCATTTCTCTTCTCTTTCCCTCTTCCTCTTGCTTTGCTCCATTTTTTCCCCCTCTCTGAGGCTGCTTGGTCTCCTTCCTTCTCCACTGTAGGTGGTATCCAAGGGGGAGACTTGGGGTGGGAAACAGGACAAAGTGTTGTGTCATCTAAACCCTCCCCATCTTGTAGACCACATTCACAGCTCTTTCATAGGCCCACAGTGACCCTCTTGCCATAAAGTGTCCTTAAGCGAGCAAAACAATAACCACCTGACCTCTTGCAACACCCCGCTATTCATCTCCTGCTAGCAGCAGATACTCCTCTTCACGCTACTCAGGGCTTCTTGCCTAGGTAGGCTCTCCTTACGGGCACGGTCCCAATAAAGTGTCTTGAGTCCAGTTTCCTTTTAAGGTGCTCAGTTAGCCCACAGAAGACCTATGGATTCTCGTGAAACCAAGGCTGAGGGTTCCATCTGCTTGTCACTGCCCCCCTCCCTTGGCCGGCTGTCACAGCCCAATCCACTCAGTTTCTCAACTTTAGAATTCTCCAGGCAGCCGCCAAATAGCAATCTCTTGATTCTTGTGTACTCCAAAGCTCAGAAGGCATGTCAAGCACTTCTGAGAACTCCCCCGTCCTCACCGTACTCCTGTCTCAGAATCAAGCGAGGAAACGAGTCTCTGCAACGGCAGCAAGCGTCCAGTTAGTGTGTGAGATGCCATTCCCCCATCTTGCAACCGCCTTCCAATCCCTGAGAGATTCTCTTAGAGCCCCCCTCTCTTGACTTGAAGATAAAGGAGAAGGGAAAAATATGTATTTATTCTAAGCCTATTGATCTGTTATCTTACACATTTTTTCCTTGATTTTCTATCTTCTGACTATACAGGTTACATACTGAAAAAAAACACTCGAAGTTTCTTCTAAGTGGAGGTTTTTTTAACCACAGCATCATTAATACTGTGGATAAGATCTTTTCTTGTTTGAGGAGACAGGGCTGTGCATTATAGGATATTTAATGTTGTCCCTGCCCTCTACCCACTAGATACCAGAAGTTTCCCTTCCTCTTGAGGTATGACAACCAAATACAGCACCAGACATTGCCAAATAGCCTAGAGGGGCAAAACTACTCTCAGGTGAGAGCCACTGTCCTAGTTAGCTGCAGAAGGTGTTTTTCTTGGCAGTCCATAGCTTTGCGGGTTTGCACTTAAAATTCTGAGGTAACAAAAATGTCCATGTAGTTATAGTATTTTCCCACCCTCTTAGCTCTATTAATTTAGCAGACATTCACTCTTTATTCATTAAATAAATATCCATGTTCTGCTACGTACTGGACACTATCACAGGCATTTCCTGGAACAAGACCCTAGCCTCTGGGAGCTCTAGAGTCACAGATTAGTGACTCTAGAGGCATTGTAGAACATTCAATAGATAGACAACATGGTCAAAGTGATGATTGAAGAAGATTATCTGGATGTCACTGTGTATAATGAAAGCAGAGGGAAATGTGGGGGCCAGGAAGACCTGTTAGGAGGCAGCTGTCATTAAAAAAAGTTAAGGGAATAATGATCTGGATGTGACCTCTGGAAATAAAAAGGAATGAATAAAACTAAGGATGAATTAAAAAAAATTGATGGACTTTTGGAAGGGGTGAATAGATGGAAGTAGAGAGGAAAGGGATTAAGATCTTCTCGGTGTTCCTATGGGAGACTAACACAGTTGTTCAATCACTAACAGATATGGGATTCTTAGATTTAAAAAAAAGGTGAAAACTGTTAGGCAGATGATTGTGGCAAAAGCAAACATGAGTTGGGTTTCTCAATATCTATAAATGATAAATTTGATGTGAGGATGGACCACTGGAGTCTACTCTGGATACAGAAATCCAAGGTCAGAATTTCTCTAAAAAAGATGCATTGTCTTCACCTTATTCCTCTCTGAAATTTATAAGATACATGCAATTGGATTGATCTCTCAATCATATTTTCGAAAAAATAGCTTATTATCAACTCAGATTCTCAAACTAGCATCCAGACCATCCAACAATAAAATAGAAATTACCTCTGCTGACTTTACCTCAGCAGAATCAACCTGAAGAAAGAACATCTTTTATCTTCACAGAGAATAAACCTTCACGGGACCTTAAGATGACAGATATTTTAAAAATAAATGCTAATTAGGACTGTAAGAAGATTTTCTTTCAAATAATATGGCACTCGGACAGTACTTGTTAAAATAATCAGGTTCCAAAGATAGTATAAAACTGTAACTCCAGTGGCCGTACGATCGCATAAATTTTTAGTGGTACTGCAATTTGCACTATTTCTTCTATGTCCCATTTCTCCCCTTGTCCAATTGTGCTTTTTCAAAGCTTAGATCAAGAAGGTTAAATTGAGAAAACCTCCGTTTCTTGGGAATGATCCCCTTGCTCCTCTGCCAACCATGCTACAACTTTCGAGTTGGTTCCTTCATTCTTTCTCTCTCTCTCTCGTTTCTGTTGAGATATAAGAACATTTTTAGGAGACCTGCAGTCCTAAGTTCAGATCTCAAGGGCATCCCTATAAGGTTACTCCCTCAACTTGGGCAAGTCCTTCTCTGATATATTGTTTCTCTAAGGTAGAGGGAACACTTTCCTTACATGGTTGTTATGTCAATTAAGTGAGTTAATTAAAGAGGCACATAACAACAAGCACAGAATTCATTTTAGTTTTCCCCCTTCTTTTTCTCCTTCTGTTAAATGACTTGGTAATAGGAGATATCAAAAGCCTGATATGCCTGCTGTGTATTTGCCATCATACATTAAAACAACGAAGGTAAAAAAAACTACAGAGTTTTTAATGCATTAAAATTTAAACAATGCCAAACCGATAAGGGGATAAAAATGCATAAATATGAATAGAAAAGAAATGTAAGGATATAGGTATTAACAGTGATTATTTTGGATGGTGGAAAAATGAATAGATATTTATCCTTTTCACTGTTCTCTGCTTCCTAATCTTTGTATAATTAATATTTAATTTCCTAATGAAAAACATAAATAAACTTCATGGAAAAAGAAAAGAAACATTTCAGAGTAAAATAAATTTCAATGTTCTCATTAATGAAAGCAAAGTTTACTGGATCCACTAGAAACTCAGAAATAATCCTCACACTAAATAAGACAATGTTCTTCCATAATCCTCCATGAACTGTTTTCCTGCCTAGATTATGAGTGAACCAAACACCAATGATGCTCATAAAATATATTCTCAGACTCTGTCGACAGCAGTGACTCTGGGATTTTTTTAACAAAAAAAAAAATATGGCATTTTTCAAATGAATCTAGCCATCATCACAATAATGGCATTAATCTAATCAGCATTTTAATAAGTCAATTGTACTTATGCAGATTAATACTAAATAGTATGATAATTAACATGGCTTAGCCATGTCTCTTTTCTAGCAACAGTACAGAATAAATATCAGTAGTTAGGAATACATATTCACAACATTTCAGCTCAGTTTTGTCTTTTATCTGCTAACTTAAGAGTTACTCTAAGGGTTTAAGTACTACAGCAATGGAAGTCTAATCTACGTACTGTGTTGCAATTTTAATTTGGAACCACCTAGACCCAATTTAAACTATTGCCTCTCTGCCCTGCCACCCCCAGCTGTGACTTCCAAGGGGAAAAATGAAGACCAAACAAGAACTTTCTTACTCTATTGCCAATAGTCGCACATCTATTTTCTTCTAATACTGTGTTCTAAGACAAGGCGGAAATTCTGATCTTGTTTGTATTGCTAAATCAGTTGCTAGGACATACGACACGTTCAATCATAAATACATGATGGATGAATAAATGAATGAATGAATGAATGCATGCATGGACATTTGAAATGGAAGGAATCTTAAAGATCATATAGCTCTGATTCCCACTGACTTGTAGAACACCTTCCATCGCATAACTAGCAAATGGTCTGTCAGACTTTCTTTGGCTCTCATTACCCTGTGACAGGACACTTGGGACTGTAATCCTCTTCACCTGATTTCAGAATCCAGGTCCATCCTAAGCCTGCTTTTAACTGAAATGTGTGATTCATGGATTATTTATCACTCAGGCTTCTTTTATTTGCCCGTTTTCTATTTTTCTGAACATATCACACTAGTGTAGAGCTCTCTAAAGCTTCTTCTGGATCATAATTCTAAAGACTGCCACTCTGAACAAACCTCATCCCTACTTACACTGATTTCAACTGTCCACCAGGCAAAATCCAAATTATTCAACCTGTGAGTCAGGAGCCAGCTGCCAGTTTCCATTCTCATGCCTTGCCACTTATTAATGTATTCTTATCATCATTAACTGTTTATTGTATATCTACTGTGTTCCTCACACTAGCCTGGACCCTGGGGAGTAAGAAATCATTCTGACCTGCCTAGAGCATAGAGCCCAATGGACAACACATAACAGTATTTTAGAATAGTGCTCTTTCTGGTTTCACTTTCCACTGGGAAGCCAAATAGATATAGATTTACCAACAGAAGTATGAAACAGATATTCCCCCATATGCAGAATTTATAAAGAGGCTGAGGAACCACTTATATGTACCTCACAGACGAAGGATATTTAAAAAGTCAGACTTCCACTTCTGGCCATACTGAAGTCTATCATAAGCAACTTGAGAACTGAAAAAACTATACAAAATGACTGCTTTTAGGTATTGGACAATAGGTAGCACAACACTTTGATCCCTGAGAGGAGGGAAACAGATCAAATGAGCACTGCAATCACATCAGCATTATGCTTTGAGGCATTTTCCAGACTGCAGTGCAGGGAGAGAGATTCCAAGCAGAAGAGGACTGTGGTCTTTCTGAGTTAAGGGGACAGAGATGGAAGTTTAGGGTAGCTGAGGTGGCAAGAATCCACAGGGCAAAGTACCAGAGAGAAGGGAGCTATGCAGAGAAAGGGCTCCAGATATCTGCGTAGGGGTCTTCCTGAGTCTTTGATTGAATATTATCTGTGTTTCTAGAAGGACAAGGTGCATGAGGCAGAAAAATAAGGGGGAAAAAAAATCAGAGAATTTAGAGCTGAACAATTCCCAAAGTTCACATGGGACTGGGAGAGATTAGGGCTCTTAGTAGCCAAAGCAGAGAGAATATGTTGAAAATTCATATACTCAATAGAAACTCCAGAAGGGTCACAACTTAATGGACAAGCCCTAGAATACAGACTACTTTGGAAGCACCAGGGGCAAAAAAAGAAATAATTTTATTATTTATCAAGCTAAGCCTTCAAACTTACCATACTGTCAGAAACACAAATTTAAACACTTTTTATTTATTTTAAAAAAATTTTTTAATGTTTATTTATTTTTGAAACAAAGACCAAGACAGAAGGTGAGCAGGGGCAGAGAGAGAGGGGGGGACACAGAATCCAAAGCAGGCTCCAGGCTCTGAGCTGTTGGCACAGAGCCCAACATTGGGATCAAACCCACAAACTGCGAGGTCATGACCTGAGCCAAAGTCGAAGGCTTAACCAACTGAGCCACCCAGGTGCCACTCAACACTCTTTAGTAAAAGTATGTCCCATGTAACATTTGAGACATACTGATACTAAGAGAGTATTTGTTGGGAGCCTGAGTGGCTTAGTTGATTAAGCGTCTGACTTCGGTTCAGGTCATGATCTCATGGTTCCAAGCTGGGCTCTGGGCTGACAGCTAGGAGCCTGAAGCCTGCTTCAGATTCTATGTCTCCCCCTCCTCTCTGCTCCTCTCCAACTTGTGCCTTTTCTCTCTCTCTCAAAAATAAATAAATAAACATTTAAAAATTAAAAAAAAAAGAAAGTATTTGCTGTTTATCTGAAATTCAAATTTAGCTAGGTGCCCTGTATTTTCATTAGCAATTCTATGAACACTAGAAAACAGTCACAGGACTGTGAATATTGAATGAGGGATATAATGAAGTGAATCCAGTGACAGTCCCAGATTTCAGGTTAGAAGAAATTCTGGACTATGGTCCAGGGTAAGGGAACCCAGATTCCAGGAAATCTTAACCAATGTGAAACTGCAGACAAAATTGGAATTTAGGGAGGCAAAGGTGTCTAAACTTTATAGGACAGAGTATCATAGAGAAGAGAGCTATGTGGAAACAGACATCTACAAATCCAATATCCATTGAGTCCTTGGCTGTGACTGCTTAGGATAAAATTTCATGAGGCAGGGAAAACAACAATTTTCAGGAAAAAAAATCAAGGCACTATAAGCTAAATAATTCTCAGAGATTACATAGGGCTAGAATCTCTATCAATCAGAATAGAAAGATCCAAATAAGCATGTGGGACTTTTAGTAAAGACTCCAGATGAATGAAGTCTTAATAGCCTAAAATAGTTCTAGAGTAATTCTGCTCTAGATGCATCACAAAAATATAAATAAGAAGCCTCAAAAGAATCAAACTCACATACAAGTAACTTAATTGTTGGCCAGACCAAAGGCCAACAATGAATGCCACAAAATTTACTACTCAGCAGTGTAAAATTAATACTCTTGAGCATCTAATATATATTTTTTAAATATTTTACTTATTTTTGAGAGAGAGATAGAGACAGCATGAGCAGGGGAGGGTCAGAGAGAGCGGGAGACACAGAATCCGAAGCAGTCTCCAGGCTCCGAGCTAGCTGTCAGCACAGAGCCCGATGCGGGGCTCGAACCCATGAACCGTGAGATCATGACCTGAGCCAAAGTCTGACGCTCAACCGACTGAGCCACCCAGGCACCCCACATCTAATATATTTTTTAAAAAATTTTAACATTTCTTTATTTTCGAGAGACAAAGAGAGACAGAGTGCAGCAGGGGAGGGGCAGAGAGAGAGGGAGACACAGAATCCAAAGCAGGCTCCAGGCTCTGAACTGTCAGCACAGAGCCTGATGCGGGGCTCCAACCCACCAACTGCAAGATCATGACCTGAGCTGAAGTCGGACACTCAACCAACTGAGCTTGAGCGCCCCTTGGGCATCTAATATTTATAGACCTGAAAGACGCAGGAACACATTATCACTTACCAGGAGAAAAAGCAGTCAATAGAAACAGACTGAAAAATGACAGAGATGATGCAATTAGTAGGCAAAGACATTTACAAAGCTATTGTAATATGTTCAATCTGCACGAGGCTATAGCATTAATAGGATGTGAAGAGAAATTAAAGATATTTTTTATTAAAAAAATTTTTTAATTTATTTTTGAGAGACAGAGAGAGACAGAATCCAAAACAGGCTCCAGGCTCTGAACTGTCAGCATAGAGCCTAATGCAGGGCTCAAACTCACAACTGTGAGATCATGACCTGAGCCAAGGCTGGCTGCCTAACCGACTGAGCCACCCAGGTGCCCTGGAAGATATTTTTTAAAAGAACCACTTGGAGTTTCCAGAGCTGAAAGTTACAATGTCTGAGAAAAACAAAAACAAAAACAAACCCTCCCAGATGTGCTTAACAACAAACGAAATGCAACAGCAGAATTAAAAAGTCTTAGCAATTGAAAATATTCAAACAACCATGGAAGAAAAAAAACCTGAAAAAAAATTCAGTGACATGTGTAACAATATCAAGCAGTTTAACATATAAGTAAATATGAAAGAAGTTCTCCTAGAAGGAGAGAAGTTATGGGGTTATAGAAAACAAGATGTGAATAATGGCTAAATTTGTCCAAACATTATTTAAAATGTAAACCTATGGATCTACAGAGATCAATGCACCCCAAAGAGGACCATCACAGAAAACACCATATTCAGGCACATCATAATCAAATTGCTGAAAATAGGTGATACATAAAATGTATTAAAATCAGCCAGTGGAAAAAGGCCCACAGCACATAGCAGAAAGCAGGTAAGAATTCCCCGATTTTCTGTTAGCGAAATGAAAACCATAAGATAATGGAACAACAACTAACTTGCTGAGAGAAAAAAAACAACTTTCATCTTAGAATTCTAAATCTAGGGGGAGAAAATCTTTCACAAATAGGATAGCCAAAGACTTTTTCAGAAATACAAAAGGTGAGAGAATTCATCATCAAGCAAACTTGCAACATAAAAAAAGTAAACTTTTTATAGGCAGAAAGAATCTTACACCAGATATAAACTCAAATCTGCACCAAAAAATGAGCACTAAAATGGTTAAGTATATGGATAAACATACACAATGTAATTTAGTGTTTTAATTTTCTTAAAAGATTAATTGGGAAAGGAGACTTCCAGAACAGCAGAATATCAAATCTTCTCCCCAACAAAACTTGATAAAGTTGTCAAAAACAATCATTTTATGTATCTGGAATCAACCTCAGGCATACAACAAATTTAAAAGTGTTTATTCAAGAAAAGCAACTGGACCTTGGATAAGAATATGAGAGTGTGTCACATTTTAGCCATGGGGCGATCTATCATACAACCCATCCCTTAGCTTCATCAAAATGGTAGTTCTACCACAAGAAAGAAAGCTCTGAAAAACACACTTTGCTGGTCAGAGGCGGCTGACTTGAATTTGAAGTAGACCATGGGAAAACAATACATCCATGCACATAGTTAGCAGCCCAAGGTTACATCTAATCTGAAACTGCAGTTTCGACTGTGGAAGCAACAGACCAACTGAATAGGCAGAAATATAATTCGTGAAATGAGGAAGTCATAGAAGGCTTTGAGGATGATCTGAAGTCATAGAAGGCCATGTGCATTTACAAGGTTGTGCACAAGATCAAGAGAAAGTTGGAGGGAGAACCAGTCAGCTACACAAGCCCTAAGTGAACGTGAAAACTTGTGCATGCACAGAAGAGACATGAGAGCATGAAGAAAAAGATGGGTCAAGCTTATAACCTGCTTGAACTTTGAATGCATTCTCCAATCCAAACACAGATCCACTGGTGAAGGGTCGAATCCTTACTGACTAGAATGAGGCTGTATTTGAGTAGAAATTCTGTTCAATTAATGGCTAATCACGAAGTTATGCTGACACTGGATGCTTTTTTTTTAATTTGAGCAGAAATATCAGTGGCCATATACAGTCACACACCATGGAGAGTAGGTCCACAGATTTCGTGAAAGTCACCAAACAAACAAACAATAAAAACAACTATGGGAGGATTCTGATACAGAATTGCTATAATATATTATGTAAAGTGTCTAGCTTTCATCAAAAAATTGTAAGACATGCAGAGAAACAGGCAATATGACCATAGTCAGGAAAAATAGCAGACAATAGAAACTAAGGCACAGACTTAGGAAATAAAGACTTCAGAGAATCTATTATAAATACATACAAGGAATTAAAGGAACTCACATCTAAAGAGTTAAAGGAAAGCATGGCAACAATGATCCAATAAATGGAGAATATCAATAGACATGACAATTATTAAAAAAGGACTCAATATACACAATACATTGTATATATAATATATATTATATTATAAAATATATATTATATATATATATTTACATCTACACCAATTCTTTATCAGTGCTTTGTAGTCTTCCACTAGAGATTTTATACATATTTTATTAGATTTATACCTAAATACTTTACTTTTTGGAACATTATAAATACCATTTAAAAAAATTCTACATTTTGGGGTGCCTGGGTGGCTCAGTTGGTTAAGCATCCAACTCTTGATTTTGGCTCAGGTCATGAACTCAAACAGTATGTGAGTTGAAGCCCCATGTGTGGATCTGTACTGACAGTGTGGAGCCTGCTTGGGATTCTCTCCCTCTTTCTCTGCCCCTTCCTCACTCTAAATAAACAAACAAACATTAAAAAATTTTTACATTCTGTTTGCTGGTATAGAGCATAATAGTTGATTTGGGTACATTGACCTTGTATTCTGGAAACTAGTTAAAATCATGTATTCGTTTCAGAAGCTTTGACAGATTCTTTGGCATTTTCTATTTCTAAATAATATTACCTAAGCACTTTTACTTTTAAAGTATAGTTTCATTGAGTATAGAATTATTGGTTGACTTTTTAAAAAAATTTCAGCACTTGAATGCTATGCTACTACCTTTTGAATGTCATTGTTTCTGGTGTGGAGTCAGCTGTTTACCCATATTGTTTTTCTTACTGTCAGTGAAGAGTTATTTTTGTCTTGCCATTTTCTAAACGTTCTTGTTGTCTTTGGATTTGAACAGTTTGTCTATATGACGTTTGTAGGTGTGAACTTCTTTGTGTCACCAAGATGATTGGTGAACTTCTGGGAAGTCAAAATCAATGTTTTTCTTCAAATTTGGGAGGTTTTAAGCTATTACTTCTATAAATATTCTTTCTTCCGCTTTCTCTGTATCCTCTTCTGGGAATCCATTATGCATATATTCATGGTACACCACAGGTTTCAAAGGCTCTGTTGCTTTTTCTTCCTTTTCTTATTCTTGTTTCAACCTTTTCTTTAAGTCTGCTGATTAATTTCTTCTACCATCTCAAATCTACTGTTGGTCCCCTCTAGCAAATTTTTTATTTCAGTTATATTTTTTATCTTCAAAATTTGCATTTGGTGCTTTTTTTTTTTACTGTTTACTTATTTACTTTAAGAAAGAGAGAACATGATCAGGGGAGCATCAGAAATAGAGGGAAAGAGAGAATTGCAAGCAGGCTCCATGCTGTCAGTGCAGAGCTTGATGCAGGGCTTGATCTCACAAACCACAAGATCAGGGCCTGATTCAAAATCAAGAGTCAGATGCTCAACTGACTGAGCCACTCAGGTGCCCCACATTTGGTGATTTTTAAACAATATGTATCTATATTGTTCATTGTAATTTATTACATTAGTAGAAAAAATATATCTAATACTTTCAATAGACAGAAAATATTGAAAAAATTTAATACTTATTCAGGACAAATTATAGTAAGCCAATATACATAAATTAAAGGAATCCATATTACAAAAGAAAATATCTTTATTTGTAAGCAACATGACCCTGTATGTAGAAACTACTAAGGAAGCCACATAAAAAATTGGAAGTAATATATGAGTTCAGTAAAGTCAGAGGAGCCAAGATAGATATAGAAACATCAATTAAATATCAGCAATGAACCACCCACATATGAAATTAACAATTCCATTCCCAACAGCCTCAAAAAGTGAAAAAAATACTTAGGCTGAAATTTAATAAAAGAAGTACAAGTCTGGTACAGCAGAAACTACAAGCCATTGCTGAGAGAAATGAAAGAAGATATAAATAAATCGAGAAGCATTCTAAGTTCATGTTCAATAGTGTTAAGAAGGCAGTTCTCCTCAAATTGATCTATAGATTCAAAGTAATCTCTATCAAAACACCAGCAGGCATTTTTTGCAGAAATTCACAAGCTGTTCCTAAAATTTATATTGAAATGCAAAAGACTGAAAATAACCTAAACCATTTTGAAAAAGAATAACGAAGTTAGAGGACTTATACTTCTAATTTAAAAACTTACTTGGGGTGCAGGTCATGATTTCACAATTCATGAGTTCAAGCTCCAAGCCGGGCTCTGTACTGATAGCTCAGAGCCTGGAGCTCACAACCTGCTTCAGATTCTGTGTCTCCCTCTCCTTCTGCCCCTCCCCTACTCATTCTTTCTTTCTCTCTCTCTGTCTCTCTCTCTCTCTCAAAAATAAATAACCATTAAAAAAACTATAATGATACAATAATCAAAATAAGGTGGCACTGGTTCAAGTAAAGATATAAAAAATCAAAAGAAAACAACTGGAAATCCTTACATTTATGGTTAACTGATCATTAACGAACATGCCAAGGCAGCTCCATGGGGGAAAGAAATAGTCTTTCCAACAAATAGTACTGAGCCAATTGGATATCCACATGTAAATAGATGAATGTAGACCTTTACCTTATATCTACACAAAAATGAACTCAAAATGGATAATATACCTAAATGAAAGAGTTGAAACTATTAAAATTTTAAAAGAATTCATAGAGAAGATATCTGCATGATTTGGGGTTAGGCAGAGTCCTTTTTTAAAAATTTTCTTTTAAAAGTTTTTAACATTTTACTTATTTTTGAGAGAGAGAGAAACAGTGTGAGCAGGGGAGGGTCAGAGAGTCAGGGAGATACAAAATCTGAAGACAGGCTGTAGGCTTTGAGCTATCTGCTAGCACAGAGCCCAACGAGGGGCTCAAACCCATAAACTGTGAGATCATGACCTGAGTTGAAGTTGGACATTTAACCGACTGAGCCACCCAGGCACCCTGGCGGAGTTCTTAAACAATATATCCAGAGCATGATCCATATAAGAAAAAATTGATAAACTGGACATCATCAAACTGAAGTTTTGTGCTTCAGAACATGCTGTAGGGAAAATGAAAAAAATAAGTCCCAGACTGGGGAAAATATTGCAAATAATATATCTGATGACCTTGTGACCTTAATACATAAAGAATACTTATAACTCATTAATAAAAAGATAAGCCCAATGAAAAATATTAGAAGAACTGAAAAGACATTGTACCAAAAAATATATATGAATAACTAATAAGCAATTCCCACTTTCACAAGCTTGAGGGGTCTCTTTGTCTTAAAATCTTATATTTATTTACCATATCATTCATTTAACATTTACCATCTATCACGTGTTGTTAGATGTGCTTACATATGCATGCCTTGACTATTAAATGGAGAGATTTGGAAATATCACTAAACACTATGTTATAATTATTTGAGGAAATTGAGTCTAATATCGATGTTGCACAGAGTAGCTATTAAATAGTGATGATTAGGGAATCAGAAGACAATAGAGACCTTTCACACTGCTTCACAGAATGTAAAAACTTCTTAACTCATGTTCACTCAAGAAGTTTTCAGAACTTCCTTTGCCAAGTCTTTTTAGTGTTAACTCTCATGATCGACCAGCATTATACACAGTTGACCTAGTACTTTTAAGTTTTATTCCAGTTCATGTAGGTTCCTTTTTTAAAATAGCAGTTTAATTTGGTTACTCAAACAAGGTTAACAATTGGCTTGAAATTCTATTCTGCCATGCTGAATGAGCGCCTACCTTCATTAAATTCACAAAGCCTTGACTACTATTAGACAAGAACTAGATACTCTTTAAGTCCAATATCTTAAAGATAACATGACATCCTGGGAATACTACTATTGGTATATCTAGCTGTGTGGCCTATTAAATTAATAATTATTTCTCCATCTGATCACTTTCAATCTATTACTTTTTTTAATCAAATGGTGAAAAACACAACCTCCCTGAACTAAGAACAAATACAAAACAAATAACTAGTCATTAATTATGCATGACATTATATAGCAATTATTTGTGAAGAAGTCTGAGAGTGTTATAAATATAATCTCATTAGTTTTCTCAAATTTTCCGCAAGCTTTAAGGTAGTCATTATTATCTCTATATTTAACACATTATTATATTAATAAAAACTACAGACTCCTCTTTATTTTACGAAACACATTTACATTTATCATTCCACTTGCCCTTTTGTGAAATAGACACTATCATCATTCCCGTTTTGTCCAGTGAGAAAACTTGGGTTTAATAATTTCCAAGGTCTTTGTAATCATTAACATTAAAGGTTAATCTTTACTACTGAGGAAGTACCCTTATTCAAAGGATCACCCTAATATAGGAAAGAGTTGGAGTACCTGATTTGGTATTAGGAAATAAGATTAGTAAGGAGCAGAAAAGGAACCTTTAAGGACCAAAACTAAGTATTGGTATTAATTAACTCCAATACAATCAATGTCTAAAATTGTTTTCCCATGGCAGCCTTTGCTCCTGGGACCTTCCATCAAAATTTGAACTGATATCTTTAACCCTTTTTTAAATTAACTTAAGTGTCTTTGACATACAATGTTTGCTAATTTCACAGTGAAAGTTTATGCTATGTGTACAAGTATAGCTACTGTCTGTCACCGTACAAAGCTATCACAATTATCATTGGCTACATTCTCTATGCTGTGTCTTTTAGTCCCATTACTTATTCACTCCATAACTGGAAGACTGTATCTCACACTCCCCTTCACCCACTTTGCCCATCCCCTTCCTCTTTGGCAACCATTAGTTTGTTCTGTTTACAAATCTGACTCTGTTTTTTATTTGTTTGTTTATTCATTTGGGGTTTTCTTAGAGTCCACATATGAGTAAAATCATACGGTATTTGTCTTTCTCAGCCTGACTTATTTCACTTAGCATAATACCCTCTAGGTCCATCCATGTTGTTGCAAATAGCATGGTCTCACCCTTTTTATGGCTGTATAATATTCCATTAGATATGTGTGTGTATATATACATACATATATATAATCTATATATATATATAATCTTTTTCCTTTTGTCTCTCAATGGACTCAGGTTCTTTCTGTATCTTGACTACTGTAATAAGGCTGCAATAAACATTGGGATGCATATGCCTTTTCAAATTAGTGGTTTTGCTTTCCTTGGATAAATACCTAGTAGTGGAATTATTGGATCACATAGTATTTCTATTTTTAACTTTTTGAGGAACCTCCATACTGTTTTCCACAGTGGCTGTACCAATTTACTTTCCTACCATATATATTTAATCCTTGACAGAACATTCTAAAGTACAAAAACAAATATGTCTAAAAAGGCAATGATGTCTCAAATAGTTACTGATTACAGGGACCACACAGCAAGGTTTACAGGCTTTGAGCACTCTAAAATCTGTGTTCCTCTAGGTTCCTTCAGAATTACCATTAAGGAATCAAGCCTACTTTGTATGTCTGCTTTAGGTCTACTTGTTTCTTCTGTCCATTTCTAAATCTGATTATTAGGGGTTTTGTTGTTTGTTTGTTTGTTATTAAGTTGTATGATTTCTTTATATATTTTGGATATTAACTTCTTACCTGATTTAAGGTTTGCAAAAGCTTTCTCCCATTTAGTAGGTTGTCTTTTCATTTTGTTAGTTCTCTCTTTTGCTGTGTAGAGAGGCACATGAATACATGCTCAACATCACCAATCAGAGAAATGCAAATCAAAACCATGCTGAGATATCACCTCACACATGTTAGAATGGCTATCATTAAGAAGACAAGAGAAACAGGTTCTGGAAAGGATGTGGTAAAAAGGGAACCCTTATATATTGTTAATGGGAACGTAAGTTAGTTCAATCACTATGTATAATAATATGGAGGTTCCTCAAAAAATTAAAAATAGATCTACCATGGGATCCAACAATTCCACTTCTGGGAATATATCCACAGGAAATGCAAACAGAATTTCGACAAGATATGCACTCCCATGTTTACTGCATCATTATTCACAATAGCTAAGATATGGAAACAACCCAAATGTCCATCAGTGGATGGATGGGTCAAAATGATGTGTATGTATATGAATATCAATGGAGTATTATTCAGCCACAAGAAAGGAAGATATTTGCCATTTGCAGCAACATGGATGGACCTTAAGCACATTATGTTAAGCAAGATAAGTCAGAGAAAAAGTAAGTATTGTATGATATTACTTATCTGTGGATTCTAAAAAACTAGAACTCATAAAAAGGAGTAAAATGGTGGTTACTGGAGAAAGAAGGATAAGAAGGTCGGAACAATAGCGTTTGAGGGCACAGATTTATAATGAGTAGTAAATATGTCATAGAGATCTAATGCACAGTATAATGAATATAGACAATAATATTGTACTACAATTACATAATTTGATAAATATCGCTACAATGCCAATCATATTACAATATATAAATATATCAAAGTAAGACAATGTATACCTTGGATTTATACAATGTGACATGTCAAATTTATTTAATAAAAATATAAATGCAACAGTTTTCCAAAATATTAAAGTGTTGAAGAGAAAAAAGAAAGTCAAAAGGCTACTGTCATATACACCCTGCCTCTTGGTGGCAGATATGAACAGATGCCACAAAATGCCACTGGAGCAAGCTGCTAAGGTTGAACTAGCCAGCAGCAATTAGTACATCTGTCAATGAGTAGTCCCTTTTCACGTTGCTGACTTTTACACTAAACACCCTAACATTGCCACTACATTATAACATAATGCTATATTGGGGTGGGATATTTTTTAATTTTTTAAATGTTTATTTAGAGAGAGATATGGGGGAGGGGGAGAGAGAGAGAGAGAGAGAGAAAGAGAGAGAGAATGAGCAGGGGAGGGGCAGAAAGAGAGAGACACAAAATCCAAAGCAGGCTCCAGGCTCTGAGCTGTCAGCAGAAAGCCCGATGGCAGGGCTCAAACCCATGAACCATGAGATCATGATCTGAGCCAAAGTCAGACACTTAACCAACTGAGCCACCCAAGCGCCCCTATATTGGGTTTTTTAATATTCGTATTGGGGCATTAATCATTTAGGCAACTGATAATTATTATAGCTAAAAGAATGGCAAAAGAAGAAGAAAAAGAAGAGGAGGAGGAGGAGGATGAAGAAGAAGGCGGCAATAATCCAATAGCATGGTATATTTTGACAAAAAATAGCCTCTAGTTGTACAACTACAAAAACCATTGTCCAAGGAAGAAGCTGAGGAAGGCAGTCGAGGCCTTCTGCTACTAAATAACTGTGAGGTTGCACAAACCACAATTCCCCAATCTGTAAAATAGTAACTCTAGGGGCGCCTGGGTGGCTCAGTCGGTTAAACATCTGACTTCAGCTCAGGTCATGATCTCACAGCTCCTGAGTTCCAGCCCTGCGTTGCATGGGGCTCTGTGCTGACAGCTCAGAGCCTGGAGCCTGCTTCAGAGTCTGTGTCTCCCCCTCTCTCTGCCCCTCCCCCACTCCCACTCTGACTCTTGCTCTCTCAAAATTAAGTAAACTTAAAAAATAGTAACTCTATTGCTATCTACTGAATTCATTTAAAATATTTGATATATTCAAGCTCATGGTAAGGAAGGATTAGAGGCACAATTCTGGTCTGAGCTTCCACTGTGCCACTGTACCTTCCCATGTTGTGGTCTTTATGAATCTCCATTTTCTCATGTGAAAAGTAGAGCTAGAAATGCCTACAGGCTGGAGTTGCCTGATTATATTTTGAGAAGCAAATGAGACTCATTGATAATGTTTTTTAAATTAACTATAAAGTTACAAAAATTTGTCAAGCTCCAGGTATCTGATGGAATCTCTCACCCCCAACCAAAGCACAAGGTGTACTCCCTTTCCCACCATCCATGCTTAAACCACTCTCAGGGCCATTTCTGTCACCGTCATTTGACAGAAGAGGTTATCCTGTTCCCTTCAGATCAGGGACAGAAGTCCTCAGAAGTCCACCTACACTATAAGGTCAGCATGGAGAAACGGGGGAAGCAGTAACAGCATGTATATTAGAAGACTTACTTTGAATTAATTACTTCCCACACCCTGTACTGCATCTGTAACAATCCATTCAGGTGACCATCATCCCTTTAGCTATACTCCTGTGCACTCTGGGCATTTACCACATATACCAAATGTTGAGTACAATAGTTTGCAAGGGGGTGAATATATTTTATGTATATAAATACACTTTATGTATGAAAGTACTGTCGAAATGCATGTTAACATTACTATCTATGATAACTTCATTGAAATATTTGTAACACAATTTTGAGTCATGTTTAACAATCAAGGGGGAAGTTTTCATATGTCTTTCATACACTCAAAATTATTTCTTTTTTAAAATTAAAAAATTTTTTAATGTTTTTTAAAAAATTTATTTATTTCTGAGAGAGAAAGAGACAGCATGATCAGGGGAGAGTCAGAGAGAGGGGGAGATACAGAATCTGAAACAGGCACCAGGTTCTGAGCTAGCTGTCAGCACAGAGCCCGACGCGGAGCTCAAACTCACGAACCGTGAGATCATGACCTGAGCCGAAGTCGGACGGTCAACCGACTGAGCCACCTAGGCACCCCTCTTTTTTTTTTTTAATGTTTATTTATTTTTGAGATACAGAGACAGTGTGAACAGAGGAGAGGCAGAGAGAGAGGGAGACACAGAATCCAAAGCAGGCTCCAGGCTCTGAGCTGTCAGCACAAAGCCCACCACGGGGCTTGAACTCACAAACCATGAGATCATGACCTGAGCCGAAGTCAGATGCTTAACCGACTGAGCCACCCAGGTGCCCCACACTCAGAATTATTTCTTTCTTTTTTTTTTTTAATGTTTTTTATTTATTTTTAGGAGAGAGAGAGAGAGACAGCATGAGCAGGGGAGGGTCAGAGAGAGAGGGAGTTACAGACTGAAACAGGCTCCAGGCTCTGAACTGGCAGTCAGCACAGAGCCCGAAGCGGGGCTCGAACCCACGAACCGTGAGATCATGACCCAAGCGAAAGTCGGACGCTTAACCGACTAAGCCACCCAGGCGCCCCTCTAAAACACCTATTGTGTTAGGCATCCAGTCACTTACTAAATACCACTGATCAATCAAATAAGCATGGTTCCTGTCCTTACAGGTGTAGCAGTCTAGTGGGAGAAAGAAGATAAAGCAAACAAGCAAGCAAGTTAACATATTATGCCATATTAATGAGCAACCCTCAAATCTCAATGGCTTCATACCAGCAAAGCTTCCCACAACCCCACTCATGCAATTTGCTCAGTTCAAGTCAGCAGGAATGGGCTGCATCTCAGTCACTCAGAGAATCAGGCTGTTAGATGTTTTACTTGAACGTGTGCTTTCAATAATCTCCAAGGCAGTGGGAAGGAAGTGTGGCAGATCCCACAGTGGTCTTCAAGTTTCTGTTCAAAAGTGGCTCATATCCCTCCTACTTGTGTCTCATTATGCAAAGCAAGTCACATGGCCATACTTAAGCATGAAGAGAGTGAAGACATATGGCACCACAGTGTGCTCAGGTGGAAGACATTAAAAAATATTCAGCGAATAGCTCTAATGATTACCACAATGTACAATTTCAAATAAACAGGGGGAGGAGACTCCTTTACATGGGACGTCTGGAAATTCTCTTGAGACATGAATAGATGAGAAGAACTCAGCCTGATCATGAGAAGAAAAGAAGTCCTGTCCGAATAAACATGGGTGGAAATTTGGAGGTCAACAAGAGTGAGGCAAATATAAGGAACAGAAAAAGGGTCACGTGACTGAAGCATGCCTGGAGGAGAAAGGCACTGGAAAGAAGGGCTGGGATGAGATCCTAAGGGCTTCATTTTGCCACAGTTAGGAGTGGGAAGTCGAGGAGGGCTTTAAGTCAGGGAGTGGCATCATCTGAGTCATGGGCGCTGTGTGGAACATAATGGTGTGTGTCAAGAGCAGCAACTGTGAGGGTACAGCATTATTAAAAGTGGAAGGAGAGGAACCTGGGTGGCTCAGTCAGTTAAGCCTCGGACTCTTGATCTCGGCTCAGGTTCCTGAGTTTGAGCCCTGCCCTCCGCTCCATCGGGCTCTGTGCTAACAGTGTGGATCTTGCTTGGGATTCTCTCTCTCTCTCTCTCTCTGGCCCTATTCCACTTGCTCTCTCTCTCTCAATAAATAAACTTACAAAAAAACTTTTTTAAGTGGAAGGAAATCCACCAGCACTAGAGAAAGAAAGGACAAACACATTCCCAGATATATTTTGATGGTAGAGACAATAAAACATTCAGATAAAGGAACTTTCGGGGTTAAGGGAAGGATGACTCAAGAACAACATCTGGATTTCTGCTCTGAGCTATGGCGTGGGAGGTGTTATCATTCACACAGCTGATTAAGAAAGGCAAAGGGCTGGTTTTCTTGGATTATTGTTTAGTTTGTTCATTTGCGGGGAGGGGGCTGGCTGGATGGTTGGTTAGTGAGGGTGACTGCATGCAACTTTAAGAGTTTGATTTAAAATTTAATTTTAATAAAGCTGTGAGATATGCAAATGCAGACCAGGGCGGAATGCATGGTCAAGTCTGGAATCCATAGGGGACCTAGCTGATTGTGTATGTTTGGAAGTTGTCAGCATACATGTGGCAATTAAAGTCAAGGAAATAGAGACTATCTCACCTAAAAAGTGACTAAAGAAGAAGAGAGGGCTCAGGACAGTGTCCCGGAGAGCCCGGATATGCAGCAGTCAGTAGAACAAGGGCTGGAACAAAGTCAGGGACAAAACAATGCTTACCACAGAGTTCAAGGGCAGAGTGTGTCTCATTATGGAAGGAAAAATAAAACTGTTAAATGTTCTTGAAAAGTCAAATCGGACTAGGACAGAAACAATAGCCTTGAGTTTTTTTGTTCATGTATCCAGTTGGAAAACAATTCTAGCTTTGTTTCATTCTTTCATCTGACCAATATTTATTCTTTGCCTCCCGTGGACCCAAACTATTCTAGGTGCTCAGAGTATGGTGGCAAATGAGACAGCCAAGGCTTCTGCGTCTGTGAAGCTTACATTCTGTTGGGGCGTACACACCACGAACAAGTAGGGGAATAAACCAGATGATTTCAGTGGTGAAAGTGCCGTGAAGAAAGAAAGACCAATGTTAGAGCATCATTAGGCCAAATGATGTAGGTTGAGAAAGAGGCAAGGGCCATCAACATGCCTGAATGTGTAATTATCCACAAAGTCAGTTTCTCCCTGAGTTGAATAACAGCTCATAGGATTTGGCTTAAAACATCAAAAACAACGTGAGCAGGGACAATAGTGGGAGATACCTTCATTAACTGGAAGTCAAGGCAACATTTAGGATGCCAGTGCTGGTGCTAACTGTGTGATGAAAAGAGAGTAAGCTGTCCAGGGCAGGTCACAGCAGTTAACAGAGCCCTCGGGCACTACCAACGCCATGGGATATTTCTACCATATCACAAGAACTGTGGGCTCTTTCAGATTGATGTTAACGTGTTTGCTATCAAATATTTTCTAGGAGAAGCAAATATATTTTCTGTGTCATCTACAGTTGTGCTCTATATAATTAAGATGTGTGACAACTGTCTATATGTGTGTGTTCCAAGAAGGCAGTCTGCCAGGCAATGCAAGGAAGAAAATGTCACTTATTCTATACTCTGACCACACCTCTGCTCTCACATTGGCTGTTTCTGTCCCTGCCCCAGAGAAGCCCATTCAGTTCACAGAAGCACCTGCAGATCCAGAGGGAGATGCGGTGGTGAAAGAGACTGCAAGATTTCCTTTGGTGGAGCAAGTCTGACAAACATTTTCAATGACCACGAAGCATGGGCATGTTTTCCAGGCAACTTAAGCTATGCAAGTACTGTTTTTGCAGGACAAAGTTTGTCTTCCCGGAGCCCCCCTGTGCTAGAGCTGAGTATAGGACAATAGAGTTCTTTTAGGAACCCTATCTTGGACTACTACCTGAAAGTAGCTGGGTTTGAATTCAACTGTATACCAATTAAAGTTGGCGGGCACTTGGGTGGCTCAGTTAGTTAAGCGTCTGACTTCAGCTCAGGTGATGATCTCGCAGTTTGTGGGTTCGAGCCTTGCATTGGGCTCGGTGCTGACAGCTCAGAGCCTGGAGCCTGCTTCAGATTCTGTGTCTCCCCTTCTCTCTGCCCCTTCCCTGTTCATGCTCTGTCTCTATCTCTGTTTCTCAATAATAAATAAATGCTAAAAAAATAAAGTTATTTCTCCTATTTTCTTCAGAATTGGGCCCTTATAAACTGATCTGCCATCTAGACACAAGCAATTTTAAATCTTTAATTTTCTTTACCTATTAAGCAGAGCTAACTAGTGATGACCTATACTCCTCATCACCTCAGATGGTTTTCACCTTCCTAGAGTAGATAACTAAGGTTTAAGTGATTTCAGTGTTCACCTGATCCAATATTGTTGCCTATAAGGTAGAATACAAAATTCTATAAAAACTGCTGCCAAGATATTAACAAATGTCTAGTCCTTATGGAAAAGAACTGAACATTGAAAGGGGCCTCGAGCTCATAAGGAAAACATGGATGGGGACTTGCTGGGATGAACATGTTCCAATGAAAGTCAAAGTCATTGACTCCTCTTGTCTGTCATATAAATATTTTCCTCCACGCCACACCTTCTCAAGTAATAATGTTGGCTGGAGACTGAAACACTTAAGTAAGGCTAATTTAAGCAGTGATTTCTGTGACCTATATAGGTCTTCTATTCAACACACATAGCTTTGAAATAATCTTATGTTATCTAATTGCCTGCCTCCCATGTGGCTTCTTGGCTTCACAAACAGTATACATTTTCTCAAGTTCCTGAAATCCAAATTGGCCTTTTTCTTTATGAAGTTATCGCAGAAACTCAAAAGGAATGTGAAAAATGAACTGAAACCATAACATACCAGATAGTGAAAGTTTTCCATTTCACCTAAGACCCAATCTGCATGTCCTGGCGGAGGTGGGGTGGATATGAAAAGAATTGAGTTTGCCATCAACCTTGCTTTTCCCAGCTCCCCACAGTTGACAGCCCCTAACCAGCTCCTCTCAATATCTGATGTCATCCTACCCCAACTGCGCGAGAGCCACACCGTACAACTATTTCATATCTCATTCCTATAGACCCTAAGTCACCAAGTGGTGAATGTCATCAACTCAACCATGTACCAGTAGAAAAGAGAGAAAACCACTACTAAAACAACAGAGCACATTTCTATTTGTTCTATAGCCCACTAGTGAACTTCAAGCAAGATGAGAAGGGTATCATATCAAGCAAAGCAGAACGCTTAGGAGCTGCATATGAGTCCAGACAAGGAGTCTACCTTATGCATGACTGGCTGAGTTGGGAACAAGACCACAAGCCAGATGCCTCCCATTAACTCATCTATGTCACCTCAAAATTTATTGATCTACAGGGTGGCGATGATCAAATTATAAACCATTTGATCAATATTTGCTGTTTTCTAACCTCACAGAAACCAGTCTGTATGATAAACAACAAGGAACAAGGGGTTCCCACGGCCCTAAACTCTCCTCTTCATGCTACCTGACTAGGTCTCGTTCCCTCTTCTCAGGTGTGAAATTCTACCAAATCAAGATTCATTTGGGTTAATAAGCCCATTTTGAAAGGTAAATAACTCTGAGAGAATTAGTTTAACAATTAAGTCCTTTATGGAGAATGCACTGGCTGCTTTCAATTACTTCCCTCCTAAACTCCGGTTGAGATGTCCCCAGAGTAAGGAATACTTTAATAGCAGAGACTGAGAAAACGGAAGAGCAATGTTGGGATATGAGAAGGGCTCTAGGTAAAAACATGCTTCGGTAGAACTTAAACATGGTGGGTCAGAGGAGCCAGAAGGGCGACGAAGGGAGAACAGAGGTGAAGAAAGAGAAGTAGGAAGCCCTGTACACAATGGATAAATACTTCACACATGTGTCCTGGACTAGGCATGCTCCCAGTTGTCAGGGTCACATTGCCTCTCGACTACTCGGATATGAGAAGATGGCGGTATGAGTCTATACCGAAGATAAAAGTCAAAAGCAGCCTTAATTGCCTCATACTCCGTAGAACAGATCATCACACAATGCACAATGCAATTATGTGATCAAAAAAATTTCCATATATCTTTATGTCCCCAATTTTCATAACAGCTAAAAGGAATGAACTTTTTCTGATATTTTCCCCAAAAGCCTTGCTGATTTAAAAGAAAAAAGGAAGTCAAAAGGCATATCCATACAGTGTTTGGTTGTTAAATGTGGGAGTCAAGTGCGGGCCATTGGTCTTAATTCACAGTCTCATGCTTACATTGCTCAGGCCATTATTCTAGAGACAAACATATTTTCACTCAGATACAAGCCATCTTTCCTGGAATATTCTAGAGGTTTCACAGGCCTCCAGAGAAGTTGTTCACTGAGTACAGAGGAAGCTTAAGAACACCAATGTTTACCAGACTCAAGATTCAAATGATGGCATCTTAACTGTATTACTTATCCCACGGCTCAGATACATTTTGCCAGAGATTATTTATAGTTGTGGATACTAAATGGACACTCTGTAAACTGCCTGTGGAGAGAGCTGCTTTAAGAATCCCAAACCTGGCTGGAGGGAGCAGCGTGGTGACTATCGGCAGCGCAGTGACTCAGTGGGCTGTGAGGGATTCCTGTGTTCACACCAGCTCTGCCCTCACAGCCTCGCCACGTAACCCCGGGCAGTCTTTTAACTTGTTCCAGCTGTACTTTTTTCCACAGTCTGTGAGTTAATCAGCAGCCCTTGGGAGGAAAACCTAATTGAAATGATTTGGAAACAAAAGTTTTATGGGAGTACAATTAATAATAAATAGCAAGGCGTTAAGCCCTTCATAGCACCAGTGAATCAGTTCTTGAGCACTTTCCACACTCTATCAGCTACGGTCACTTGGCAGGTTTTACAAAATGCTCACGTCTGCTGCCAGTCCAAACCTTCCCAGTCCTGCTCTATCGTGAAATCTGAGGATTTTAAAACTGGCACCTCAGTCCGTACCCCAAGCCCACCTAAAAGGTACAGCCTGGAACTTTTTCTTTAGTGCCTGCTGACAGTAGCCATTTCCTGGCTTTTGTGAATGTTAGACGCAGAGCCAAGGAGAGCCAGGCCCAGCAGCTGACTGGAATCCCCTACTCATACCAACGGAGATCTGAACACATTTCCAAAGCTGATGTATTAAGGCTGAGGCATGAATTTATTCTTTAGCATCCTGGGAAAGCACTGGAAACACATTTGAAAGCCAACATTGCCTTCAGCATGTATGGCCAATGTAGTAGACTCACCATTCAAGCCATGACCTTGACCTGAACCGTAATCTATGCCAGTCTTTCCTCTACCTTCACAGGTCCCCAAACTTTGGTGCTGGGCTCTTACTGCTTCTGATATCCCTATCTCTTCATTGTGTGGTACTCTGAGAAAGAAAACAAGCTGAGTAAAAACAATACGCTGTAGCTGTGGCAGCTTACCTACTTTATCCCAATGAGATCCAGAGCCTTGATTTCAGTCAGTCAAGTTTGCTCAATCTAAATGCCCATCGATATCAATACCAGAGCTGGTGGTGGTGGTGGTTTATTCCATTACTGCTTTTAACTAAGACTTTGTGAAATGATGGAAATATGTGCTTTAAAATGCCTTACTTATACCATGAGATGGAAACTACATGCAATTTATTGTATGGCTAACGTGAGTATACTCACATGCAATTATTAATTAGAGTAGGACGACAAGAATACACGCGCAGCTCCTCTCACTAAAACGTTAATGAAAATCCTTTGTCAGGGTGTTAAAAAGTAGTCTCAGTTCTAATCCAGCATGGTTTCCTCTCCTTGCAACATGCAGGCCCTGCTAAACCTCTTTTATGGGCCCCCTGCTACGTATATTGGTTCCAGCCTAGGCTGAAACATTGTCTGCTTTCATCAGGATACTTTTCATAGTCTCTTTATCAAAAGTGCTCTGAGTTAAACACTGGCTTTAATAACTGTATTTCGAGAAACCCTTCACTGCCCCCAACACACCCTGAAAGGTATCTGTCACTAATTTCTCCTCGCGTTGTTTCTGGGACGCTACAGTGCATCTCCCACATCTGAGTGCCCCCTGTGATGGTGTTGGGCATGAATTCTGCACGTGGCTGTGATGGAAGACACAATCAGTTCTGATCCCTTTAGCAGAGAAAATAGCTTCTGGAGTGGGGTTACAAACCAACAATGTACTCATGCACTTAGTAGAAATATGTGCACGATGATTTCATCTCTACACCACCATTAATATCCACACCAATTCTTCTGGCTCACTCCAACAATAAAACCAGTTCTCCAGCTTCTCCCTGGAAAGAGCTTGTCCACACATCCAGCACCCCGACTTTTGTGGCTGCCATCCAAGAGACAGGCCACCAAGTCATCTAGCTGTAGTAGTTGGTGGGGCTTAGCATCCATGTCTCACAGGGCCATAATAAGTAAAAAAGCAGTCTTCAAAGGGACACGGAGGCTTCATGTGGCTATTTCTCCCTAGCTCAGCATACAGGGATAGTCACACTACTTCCCATCACCTGTGCATTTTCCGTGAACTTTGGACTTAGGTGTGGTAGACACCACACTGGTCACTCCTAGGTGTAAGGATTCAGTTTAGGAATTTCCTGAGCCTGCACTGATGGGTCAATGAGGCATAAAGAAGTAGAAAGCCATAGGATCTCACACCCAAATTTGGGTAAACAAGATTAGGTAAATAGGTATAGAGAGGGGGAGGCAAAGGCCCCAGTATAGAGAGGGTGGGGCAAAGGCCCCCAGGATAGAGAGAGTGGGGCAAAGGCCCCAATACAAAAGTGTATCAGGTAAACAAGATTAGGTATTCAGGGCGGAAACACCCCCCAATTTAGTACTATAGCAGAAAGCTGCTTTCACAGGAAGGAAAGACCAAATTAGGTAAATAGGTAAGTAGGGTTACAGACAGCTGGGGGGCAAAGTTGGCCAGAGCTGAGCTAATTAGCAAAAAAAGGTGCCTTGTTGGCCTTAGGTAGCATGCTTTATCTGTCTTGTCCCCTAGGTTAGCTAAGATAAACAGACAGGGCTCCTCATGTCTGCAGTTAACAANGAGCTGCTTTCACAGGAAGGAAGGACCAAATTAGGTAAACAGGTAAATAGGACTATAGACCCCTTCAGGGTGAAGTTGCCCAGAGCAAAGCTAATTAGCAAAAGAAAGGTTCTTTACTGACCAGGAGGTAGCATGCTCTATCTGTCTAATCCCCTAGGCTAGCTAAGATAAACAGACACGGTGCTTCATGTCTGCTGTTAACAACCATCTGCCTGGCACCAGGATTTTGTTTTATATTGACCTAACCCACCGTATTATCTTCAAAACCCCTTTTCCTCATGTCCATGAGTTAATGTTCACAGATTAATTGTCTCTATGTGAATACCCATCACATTTGTAAGCCTTCTAATCTTAATAAATATGGAGCAAGGACCCTTATTCAGGGCTCTTGTCTTCTCCTAGACATTAGCCATCTTTTGAATTTTAATCATGCATCCTGCTTTCTTGCTAGAAAGAAAGAATTCTAGACCTAGAGTCTACGACACCTAGGAGGTTCAGTTTTTGACTTTGTGTTTTCTGCCCAAGTTTGTTCCTTCCTTGAGGAAGTTCAACATGTGGACTGTTAGCAATTAAGAACTTTTAGAAATAGTCCAGACTGTTCAGAATTAAAAGCAGCAGTAACCAAATCTCACAGAGGCTTATCTAACTCAAGGTTCATTTGTTTGTTCGTTCATTCCTTCCTTCCTTCCTACCTTCCTTCCTTCCTTCCTCACATGTAATACTATCTTCTCATCTTCCTTTGATCCTCAAGCTTATTTTTCTCTCCAGCAGAAAAAGACTCCCCCTCCCCCCCCTCCCATTTACCTCTATGGCTTCAGGTGAAAAACACTGAAATCATAGGCACCTACCATCGTGAGAACATGTTACCCTCAGCTCTTAGCAATTCTAGCATTCCTGATCCTTGTCCCTGGAGACTTGATTCATCATTCTTGCTTCAGGTAAAAACTGCTCAAGTTATAACTCCCTTCATTCCTGGAGCCTAACTTAATTCTAGCCCTCAGAAATGCCTACCTCTTCCCTTGCTAGTTTTTACTAAATTCATGAAAAGTATTTTAGGCTTCCTATCACTCTAATATTTGCCTGAACTAGAAGGAAAATAGTCTGTACACAAAGGGAAC